>NC_042970.1:79830578-79910524 GCF_901001165.1 Salmo trutta | reverse complement strand
CACTCGGCGGTCCGTTCTGTGAGCATGTGTGGCCTACCACTTTACGGCTGAGTCGTTGTTGCTCCTAGACGTTTTCACTTCACAATAACAGCACTTACAGTTGACTGGTGCAGCTCTAGCAGGGCAAAAATTTGATGAACTGACTTGTTGGAAAGGTGGCATCCTATGACGGTGCCACGTTGAAAGTCACTGAGCTCTTCAGTAAGGCCATTCTACTGCCAATGTTTGTCTATGGAGATTGCATGGCGGTGTGCTTGATTTTATACACCTGTCAGCAACGGGTGTGGCTGAAATAGCCAAATCCACTAATTTGAAGGGGTGTCCACATACTTTTGTATCTATAGTGTAGCTTCATTCTATGTAGCAGAGCTGTAGCATGGTTGGGGTCAATTTGAATGGATGGCAGTCAATTCAGGAAGTGATTTGAATTGATGTCATTGAAAATAGATGCCTTGTTTTCCTTCCTGAACTGACTGCCTTCAATTCAAATGGACCCCAACCCTTCTATGTCGTGTGCAGGTGCTCCATGTTTTCAGCTCAGTCTGCCAGTCCCTGTGCTGTACAGTAGAATACATTTTAGGTGTGTGCGTGTGTGTGTGTGTTGTATTGCATTTTACCCTCTCCTCTCCCACAGCCAAGCCACAGTGACCAGTGTGGTCAACCCTTCAACCCCCAGGCTGTCTGGACGTAGCAGAACAAGTTGCCCACTAACCACAGATCTAGGATCAGGTTACCCTTCACCCTACCCTAACCTTAAAGGGCCAATCTAAGATTGTTACATCTAACCACAGATCTAGGATCAGGTTACCCTTCACCCTACCCTAACCTTAAAGGGCCAATCTAAGATTGTTACATCTAACCACAGATCTAGGATCAGGTTACCCTTCACCCTACCCTAACCTTAAAGGGCCAATCTGGGATTGTTACATCTAACCACAGATCTAGGATCAGGTTACCCTTCACCCTACCCTAACCTTAAAGGGCCAATCTGGGATTGTTACATCTAACCACAGATCTAGGATCAGGTTACCCTTCACCCTACCCTAACCTTAAAGGGCCAATCTAAGATTGTTACATCTAACCACAGATCTAGGATCAGGTTACCCTTCACCCTACCCTAAACTTAAAGGGCCAATCTAAGATTGTTACATCCAAACATGGTTAAAACACTTTAAGACATTTTATTTTGATTTCATGGATTGTCAGTCCTTGCATCGACAGCTCTGTCTATGGATTTGAGAGAGGTTACATTCCTCCGTCTATGGATTTGAGAGAGGTTACATTTCTCCGTCTATGGATTTGAGAGAGGTTACATTTCTCCATCTATGGATTTGAGAGAGGTTACATTTCTCCGTCTATGGATTTGAGAGAGGTTACATTTCTCCATCTATGGATTTGAGAGAGGTTACATTTCTCCATCTATGGATTTGAGAGAGGTTACATTTCTCCATCTATGGATTTGAGAGAGGTTACATTTCTCCATCTATGGATTTGAGAGATTACATTTCTCCATCTATGGATTTGAGAGAGGTTACATTTCTCCGTCTATGGATTTGAGAGTGGTTACATTTCTCCGTGTATGGATTTGAGAGTGGTTACATTTCTCCGTGTATGGATTTGAGAGAGGTTACATTTCTCCATCTATGGATTTGAGAGAGCTTACATTTCTCCATCTATGGATTTGAGAGAGGTTACATTTCTCCATCTATGGATTTGAGAGAGGTTACATTTCTCCATCTATGGATTTGAGAGATTACATTTCTCCATCTATGGATTTGAGAGAGGTTACATTTCTCCATCTATGGATTTGAGAGTGGTTACATTTCTCCGTGTATGGATTTGAGAGTGGTTACATTTCTCCGTGTATGGATTTGAGAGAGGTTACATTTCTCCGTGTATGGATTTGAGAGAGGTTACATTTCTCCATCTATGGATTTGAGAGTGGTTACATTTCTCCGTGTATGGATTTGAGAGAGGTTACATTTCTCCGTCTATGGATTTGAGAGTGGTTACATTTCTCCGTGTATGGATTTGAGAGTGGTTACATTTCTCCGTGTATGGATTTGAGAGAGGTTACATTTCTCCGTCTATGGATTTGAGAGAGGTTACATTTCTCCATCTATGGATTTGAGAGAGGTTACATTTCTCCGTCTATGGATTTGAGAGAGGTTACATTTCTCCGTCTATGGATTTGAGAGTGGTTACATTTCTCCGTGTATGGATTTGAGAGAGGTTACATTTCTCCATCTATGGATTTGAGAGTGGTAACATTTCTCCATCTATGGATTTGAGAGAGGTTACATTTCTCCTTCTATGGATTTGAGAGTGGTAACATTTCTCCATCTATGGATTTGAGAGAGGTTACATTTCTCCATCTATGGATTTGAGAGAGGTTACATTTCTCCATCTATGGATTTGAGAGAGGTTACATTTCTCCATCTATGGATTTGAGAGAGGTTACATTTCTCCATCTATGGATTTGAGAGAGGTTACATTTCTCTGTCTATGGATTTGAGAGTGGTTACATTTCTCCATCTATGGATTTGAGAGAGGTTACATTTCTCCATCTATGGATTTGAGAGAGGTTACATTTCTCCATCTATGGATTTGAGAGTGGTTACATTTCTCCATCTATGGATTTGAGAGAGGTTACATTTCTCCATCTATGGATTTGAGAGAGGTTACATTTCTCCATCTATGGATTTGAGAGAGGTTACATTTCTCCATCTATGGATTTGAGAGAGGTTACATTTCTCCATCTATGGATTTGAGAGATGTTACATTTCTCAGCTACTTACTTCCCAAAAAGTGGTGACCGCTTTGTTATTGTTAGAAGGTTGAGTTAATATCTGACCCTGGGTCAATGGTTTGGGTCATTAAAAGCGATGGGGTGTGTGTGTGTGTGTATGTGTGTGTGTGTGTGTGTGTGTGTGATCTTCAAGTCACAACAATAGACAAGCACAATGTGCTTAAACTAATAACACACAAATTGTGTGTGTGTGTGTGTGTGTGTGTGTGTGTGTGTGTGTGTGTGTGTGTGCACGCATGCGCAGGCGCTGGTGTGTGTCAACATGAGGGGTGAGGACATAGGGACAAGGGACCAAAGAGACAATACCGCCTGCCACTAGGACAGACTCTTTTAAACAGGGATAGAGCGAGAGAGACAGAGAGAGAGCGACACAGAGAGAGACAGAACTAAAAGACTGCTATCGGGAAGGGCAAACACTCACATATACACCAGCTGACGTGTGTGTGTGTGTGTTTGCATATGTGTGTGTGTGTTCTCATGTGTGATTTCAATCGGTGTGTGTGTTTCCAATCTCGTAGAGGCAGTGCCCCGTGGCACGAAGGCATACACTGCCACCTCAGCCGTTAAACGAGCCTGTTCAAGGGAGGCGCGCGAGTGTGTGTGTGTGTGTGTGTGTAGTTCTAGAGAGGCAGGAACATGTGTGTATGGTTCTAGAGCGGCAGGAACATGTGTGTATGGTTTTAGAGAGGCAGGAACATAAACATTGGGGAGTGAGTAAACGAACAAGGTGTGTGTGTGTGTGTGTGTGTGTGTGTGTGTGTGTGTGTATGTGTGTGTGTGTGTGTGTGTGTGTGTGTAGTTCTAGAGAGGCAGGAACATGTGTGTGTGGTTCTAGAGAGGCAGGAACATGTGTTTGTGGTTCTAGAGAGGCAGGAACATGTGTTTGTGGTTCTAGAGAGGCAGGAACATGTGTTTGTGGTTCTAGAGAGGCAGGAACATGTGTTTGTGGTTCTAGAGAGGCAGGAACATGTATGTGTGTGTGTGTGGTTCAGGGGAATGAGGCGGGAACGTTTGTTTAAAATCTGGAGAATCTTGCGGTCAGATAGCATACTCAATGAACGCAGTCATGGAAATTTCCTAAAGACAAGGTTTGTGTCCCAAATGACACCCCTGTTCCCTTTGTAGTGTACTACAGTACACAGGCTTCTGGTCAAAAGTAGTAGTTTATAGGGAATAGGGTGCCACTTGGGAGGCAGCCAGGAAAGGAGTGACAGAACTGTGTTTGTTCCACACTAGCATTGTTCTCTTTTATTTTATTTCTCATTTCTTTCTTTCTTTCTTTCTTTCACTATTCTATTTTTTGAGGTGAATTTAGACAGAGAGAATATAATATGATCTTTGAAATGTCTCTATTCCTTTGAAACTTCTGTGAGTGTAATGTTTACTGTTAATTTTTCACTTTAGTTAAGTGTCTATTTTACTTACTTTGGCAATGTAAACATATTTCCCATGCCAATAAAGCCCTTTGACTTGAACAGAGAGCGAGAGAGAGAGAGACAGAGAGAGAGAGAGATCCGCATAACAAGCAGCCTAAGGGCATGGGGCTGGCAACAGTTACAGTATTTAGGCTAATTGTCCCATAACTACAGTATCCATACACCAGTGCAGTATCCCTACACCAATCGACCAGATATAAGGACCTACTTTCCCCACAACAACAACATAAACCCCACTAAAGAGAATATTCGTAATAGTTTCAATAGTGAAGCATTGAGACGTCTCTAGCCAGAGTCCTCTAGAGTCTAACTACAGAGAACTTCTACAGTTGGTTTCTCTAGCCAGAGCCCTCTAGAGTCTAACTACAGAGAACTTGTACAGTTGGTTTCTCTAGCCAGAGCCCTCTAGAGTCTAACTACAGAGAACTTCTACAGTTGGTTTCTCTAGCCAGAGCCCTCTAGAGTCTAACTACAGAGAACTTGTACAGTTGGTTTCTCTAGCCAGAGCCCTCTAGAGTCTAACTACAGAGAACTTCTACAGTTGGTTTCTCTAGCCAGAGTCCTCTAGAGTCTAACTACAGAGAACTTCTACAGTTGGTTCCTCTAGCCAGAGTCCTCTAGAGTCTAACTACAGAGAACTTCTACAGTTGGTTTCTCTAGCCAGAGTCCTCTAGAGTCTAACTACAGAGAACTTCTACAGTTGGTTTATCTAGCCAGAGCCCTCTAGAGTCTAACTACAGAGAACTTGTACAGTTGGTTTCTCTAGCCAGAGCCCTCTAGAGTCTAACTACAGAGAACTTCTACAGTTGGTTTCTCTAGCCAGAGCCCTCTAGAGTCTAACTACAGAGAACTTCTACAATTGGTTTCTCTAGCCAGAGCCCTCTAGAGTCTAACTACAGAGAACTTCTACAGTTGGTTTCTCTAGCCAGAGTCCTCTAGAGTCTAACTACAGAGAACTTCTACAATTGGTTTCTCTAGCCAGAGTCCTCTAGAGTCTAACTACAGAGAACTTCTACAGTTGGTTTCTCTAACCAGAGTCCTCTAGAGTCTAACTACAGAGAACTTCTACAGTTGGTTTATCTAGCCAGAGCCCTCTAGAGTCTAACTACAGAGAACTTCTACAGTTGGTTTCTCTAGCCATAGTCCTCTAGAGTCTAACTACAGAGAACTTCTACAGTTGGTTTCTCTAGCCAGAGTCCTCTAGAGTCTAACTACAGAGAACTTGTACAGTTGGTTTCTCTAGCCAGCGTCCTCTAGAGTCTAACTACAGAGAACTTCTACAGTTGGTTTCTCTAGCCAGAGTCCTCTAGAGTCTAACTACAGAGAACTTCTACAATTGGTTTCTCTAGCCAGAGTCCTCTAGAGTCTAACTACAGAGAACTTCAAGATCACAACAAGATCTACACTTCTCCCTCCCTGTGCCTATTATCTTCCTTCTATCTACACTTCTCCCTCCCTGTACCTCTCCTCTTCCTTCTATCTGCACTTCTCCCTCCCTGTACCTCTCCTCTTCCTTCTATCTACACTTCTCCCTCCCTGTGCCTCTTCTCTTCCTTCTATCTACACTTCTCCCTCCCTGTACCTCTCCTCTTCCTTCTATCTACACTTCTCCCTCCCTGTACCTCTCCTCTTCCTTCTATCTACACTTCTCCCTCCCTGTACCTCTCCTCTTCCTTCTATCTACACTTCTCCCTCCCTGTATCTCTTCTCTTCCTTCTATCTACACTTCTCCCTCCCTGTACCTCTCCTCTTCCTTCTATCTACACTTCTCCCTCCCTGTGCCTCTTCTCTTCCTTCTATCTACACTTCTCCCTCCCTGTACCTCTCCTCTTCCTTCTATCTGCACTTCTCCCTCCCTGTATCTCTTATCTTCCTTCTATCTACACTTCTCCCTCCCTGTACCTCTCCTCTTCCTTCTATCAACACTTCTCCCTCCCTGTATCTCTTCTCTTCCTTCTATCAACACTTCTCCCTCCCTGTGCCTCTTCTCTTCCTTCTATCTACACTTCTCCCTCCCTGTGCCTCTTCTCTTCCTTCTATCAACACTTCTCCCTCCCTGTATCTCTTCTCTTCCTTCTATCTACACTTCTCCCTCCCTGTACCTCTTATCTTCCTTCTATCTACACTTCTCCCTCCCTGTACCTCTCCTCTTCCTTCTATCTACACTTCTCCCTCCCTGTACCTCTCCTCTTCCTTCTATCTACACTTCTCCCTCCCTGTACCTCTCCTCTTCCTTCTATCTACACTTCTCCCTCCCTGTACCTCTCCTCTTCCTTCTATCTACACTTCTCCCTCCCTGTATCTCTTCTCTTCCTTCTATCTACACTTCTCCCTCCCTGTACCTCTCCTCTTCCTTCTATCTACACTTCTCCCTCCCTGTGCCTCTTCTCTTCCTTCTATCTACACTTCTCCCTCCCTGTACCTCTCCTCTTCCTTCTATCTGCACTTCTCCCTCCCTGTATCTCTTATCTTCCTTCTATCTACACTTCTCCCTCCCTGTACCTCTCCTCTTCCTTCTATCAACACTTCTCCCTCCCTGTATCTCTTCTCTTCCTTCTATCAACACTTCTCCCTCCCTGTGCCTCTTCTCTTCCTTCTATCTACACTTCTCCCTCCCTGTGCCTCTTCTCTTCCTTCTATCAACACTTCTCCCTCCCTGTATCTCTTCTCTTCCTTCTATCTACACTTCTCCCTCCCTGTACCTCTTATCTTCCTTCTATCTACACTTCTCCCTCCCTGTACCTCTTCTCTTCCTTCTATCTACACTTCTCCCTCCCTGTGCCTCTTCTCTTCCTTCTATCTACACTTCTCCCTCCCTGTGCCTCTTCTCTTCCTTCTATCTACACTTCTCCCTCCCTGTACCTCTCCTCTTCCTTCTATCTACACTTCTCCCTCCCTGTACCTCTCCTCTTCCTTCTATCTACACTTCTCCCTCCCTGTACCTCTCCTCTTCCATCTATCTACACTTCTCCCTCCCTGTATCTCTTCTCTTCCTTCTATCTCTTCCTCTCTCTTTCTTTTCTCTCTTCAAAGGGCTTCATTGGCATGGAAAACATATGTTTACACTACCAAAGCAAGTGAAATAGATAATAGACTAAAGTGAAATAAACAATAAAAACCTTCAACTCACAATTACAGACATTTCAAATGTCATAGTATGGCTATATACAGTGTTGTAACAATGTGCAACTAGTTAAAATACAAAAGGGAAAATATCTCTCTCCCTCTCTCACTGGGAAGACACAGTGTTTACATTCCAGCGCCATGTTCAACACAAGAAACCTCCCCTTCTTGTGTGGCCTGTGTGTGTGTGTTTGTGTGTGTGTCTGTGTGTGTGTGTGTGTGTGTGCACATGGGTGTGTGTACAGCATATGCCTGAACATGTGTATGACATAAACATTGGGGAGTGAGTCAACGAAAAAGGTGTGTGTGTGTGTGTGTGTGTGTGTGTGTGTGTGTGTGTGTGTGTGTGTGTGTGTGTGTGTGTGTGTGTGTGTGTGTGTCAGAATTAGAGGGTAGATGTTGAGACATTGCTTTAAAAATAGAACCTATCACCTCCTCAGTAATATACTATACTCTCTCTCTTTCTACCTAGCACCTCCTCAGTAATATACTATACTCTCTCTCTTTCTACCTATCACCTCCTCAGTAATATACTATACTCTCTCTCTACCTATCACCTCCTCAGTAATATACTATACTCTCTTTCTACCTAGCACCTCCTCAGTAATATACTATACTCTCTCTCTTTCTACCTAGCACCTCCTCAGTAATATACTATACTCTCTCTCTTTCTACCTATCACCTCCTCAGTAATATACTATACTCTCTCTCTCTCTACCTATCACCTCCTCAGTAATATACTATACTCTCTCTCTTTCTACCTATCACCTCCTCAGTAATATACTATACTCTCTCTCTCTACCTATCACCTCCTCAGTAATATACTATACTCTCTCTCTGTCTACCTAGCACCTCCTCAGTAATATACTATACTCTCTCTCTTTCTACCTATCACCTCCTCAGTAATATACTATACTCTCTCTCTACCTATCACCTCCTCAGTAATATACTATACTCTCTTTCTACCTATCACCTCCTCAGTAATATACTATACTTTCTCTCTACCTAGCACCTCCTCAGTAATATACTATACTCTCTTTCTACCTATCACCTCCTCAGTAATATACTATACTTTCTCTCTACCTATCACCTCCTCAGTAATATACTATACTCTCTCTCTTTCTGCCTATCACCTCCTCAGTAATATAATATACTCTCTCTTTCTACCTATCACCTCCTCAGTAATATACTATACTTTCTCTCTACCTATCACCTCCTCAGTAATATACTATACTCTCTCTCTTTCTACCTATCACCTCCTCAGTAATATACTATACTCTCTTTCTACCTAGCACCTCCTCAGTAATATACTATACTCTCTCTCTTTCTACCTAGCACCTCCTCAGTAATATACTATACTCTCTCTCTTTCTACCTATCACCTCCTCAGTAATATACTATACTCTCTCTCTACCTATCACCTCCTCAGTAATATACTATACTCTCTCTCTTTCTACCTATCACCTCCTCAGTAATATACTATACTCTCTCTCTTTCTACCTAGCACCTCCTCAGTAATATACTATACTCTCTCTCTTTCTACCTAGCACCTCCTCAGTAATATACTATACTCTCTTTCTACCTATCACCTCCTCAGTAATATACTATACTCTCTCTCTTTCTACCTAGCACCTCCTCAGTAATATACTATACTCTCTCTCTTTCTACCTATCACCTCCTCAGTAATATACTATACTCTCTTTCTACCTATCACCTCCTCAGTAATATACTATACTCTCTCTCTTTCTACCTAGCACCTCCTCAGTAATATACTATACTCTCTCTCTTTCTACCTATCACCTCCTCAGTAATATACTATACTCTCTCTCTGTCTACCTAGCACCTCCTCAGTAATATACTATACTCTCTCTCTTTCTACCTAGCACCTCCTCAGTAATATACTATACTCTCTCTCTTTCTACCTATCACCTCCTCAGTAATATACTATACTCTCTCTCTTTCTACCTAGCACCTCCTCAGTAATATACTATACTCTCTCTCTTTCTACCTATCACCTCCTCAGTAATATACTATACTCTCTCTCTTTCTACCTATCACCTCCTCAGTAATATACTATACTCTCTCTCTACCTATCACCTCCTCAGTAATATACTATACTCTCTCTCTTTCTACCTATCACCTCCTCAGTAATATACTATACTCTCTCTCTTTCTACCTAGCACCTCCTCAGTAATATACTATACTCTCTCTCTTTCTACCTAGCACCTCCTCAGTAATATACTATACTCTCTCTCTTTCTACCTAGCACCTCCTCAGTAATATACTATACTCTCTCTCTTTCTACCTATCACCTCCTCAGTAATATACTATACTCTCTTTCTACCTAGCACCTCCTCAGTAATATACTATACTCTCTTTCTACCTATCACCTCCTCAGTAATATACTATACTCTCTTTCTACCTATCACCTCCTCAGTAATATACTATACTCTCTTTCTACCTATCACCTCCTCAGTAATATACTATACTCTCTCTCTTTCTGCCTATCTAATCATCCTCGCCTCTCTCTCTCTCTCTCTCTTATTCCTTCGTTCTCTCTCCTTCACCCTCCCTTCTGCCTGTTCTTCTGAACCATATCTCTCTCTGTCCTTTCTCCCTCCCTCCCACCTCTCTGACTCCGCTTATTGCTGGCACACGCTGGGTGCACAGAGCGAAGGGAGGGAGGGAATGAGGGAGGGATAGAGCGAGCAAGGGAGGACGGGAGGACTGTGCTCTCTCATGCAGAAAGTCACATGGTACGTTCTTGATTAGCAGGAAAAATGAGTTAAAGCAGAAACAGAGAGCAGAGAGAGAGAGGCGTAGAGAGAGAGAGAGAGAGAGAGAGAGAGAGAGAGAGAGAAGTAGATGGGGAGAGAGACAGAGAGAGGGGTGGTTGCACAACAGCAACCTCACAAAGCCTCTCTCAGCCTGTTCTGTTAAGAGGGAGGGTTGCACAACAAGAGAGAAGGGAGGAGAGGGATGGGGGAGAGAGAGGGAGAGAAGGAGAGGAATGGGAGAGAGAAAGAAAGGGAGGTTGGGTGAGAGGGAAGGGAGAGAGAGAGTGGGAGGAAAGAGAGGTGATAGGGGAGAGAGGGAGCAGGAAGAGGGAGAGAGGGAGCAGGCAGCCAGTAGGCAGAGAGAGAAACGACACTCACTCGATCCCTCCCACCCAGACTGAGTGTTTTTCGGTGTTTTCTGCCAAGCTGAGCTGTCATTGGCCGATCCGAGCCAGACCTGAGCTGTCATTGGCCGAGACCTGTCTCTCTCTCTGTGAGATCAGGAACAAAATGGCCTCTAGCATCCAGCAGGGAGGACAGAGCATCAGGGCACTGTCATCTCCCCTCCTCTCCTCTCCTCTCCTCTCCTCTCCTCTCCTCAGCCCTGTAAGCAGACACACACCACACACCACGCAGGATGGCACTAGTTCTACACACACTGACTCACACACACCCACACTGTACCGTTCAGATGGTATTACAATACATCACCATGTATTCATACTGAATGTTATTACATGACATATTATTAATATGAATGACTCATTTCTGATATCAACATCACAACAAACTGAACCTTTATTGTTGTTCATGTCATCCAGATACACATTATACAAACACTAGACCATTTCAATGACGCAGTTGTATTGGAAGTGTTCTGGCTGGTTGAGTCGGACAAATCCTTACTAGAGAATTCAGCCTGTGTGTGTGTGCGTGTGCGTGTGTGTGTCCGTGTCCGTGTGTGTTCGTCCGTGTGTGTGTGTGTGAGAGAGAGAGTTGAGCTGAATGAAAATAAATGCAGTGTCATATTGTGCCACAGGAGGGCGCCTCAATGACACAGAACAGCGACTACTCAGACTGGCAGACGGGCACTAAGGTGTGTGTGTGTGTGTGTGTGTGTGTGTATGTGTGTGTGTGTGTGTGTGTGTGTGTGTGTGTCTGTGTGTGTGTGTGTCTCTGTGCGTGTGTCTCTGTGTGTGTGTGTGTGTGTGTGTGTGTGTGTGTGTGTGTGTGTGTGTGTGTGTGTGTGTGTGTGTGTGTGTCTGTGTGTGTGTGTCTGTGTGTGTGTGTCTGTGTGTCTGTGTGTCTGTGTGTGTGTGTGTGTGTGTCTCTGTGCGTGTGTCTGTGTGTGTGTCTGTGTGTCTGTGTGTGCGTGTGTCTCTGTGTGTGTGTCTGTGTGTCTGTGTGTGCGTGTGCGTGTCTGTCAGAACATGAATAGCTGCAGTATCAAAGACAGTATGTTTTATGACTGTTCTGTGATCATTCAGAATGTGGTATCAGACAGAACGTTTTGTGATTGTTATGTTCTGTGATCATTCAGAATGTGGTATCAGACAGAACGTTTTGTGATTGTTATGTTCTGTGATCATTCAGAATGTGGTATCAGACAGAACGTTTTGTGATTGTTATGTTCTGTGATCATTCAGAATGTGGTATCAGACAGAATGTTTTGTGATTGTTATGTTCTGTGATCATTCAGAATGTGGTATCAGACAGAACGTTTTGTGATTGTTATGTTCTGTGATCATTCAGAATGTGGTATCAGACAGAATGTTTTGTGATTGTTATGTTCTGTGATCATTCAGAATGTGGTATCAGACAGAACGTTTTGTGATTGTTGTTCTGTGATCATTCAGAATGTGGTATCAGACAGAACGTTTTGTGATTGTTATGTTCTGTGATCATTCAGAATGTGGTATCAGACAGAACGTTTTGTGATTGTTATGTTCTGTGATCATTCAGAATGTTGTATCAGACAGAAAAGTCTCTTTGGGATTTCCTTCTAGAACCCTAACATTACTCTTCTCTGTGATCAGAACACAGTCTACCACACTGGGGTAGGGGTAGGGGGGATATCCTAAGGGTAACAAGTTAGCTCCAGGCGGTAGTAGGAGAGAGAGGATGTGATGGTGGATTTCATGTACAGTTGAAGTTGGAAGTTTACATACACCTTAGCAAAATACATTTAAACTCAGTTTTTGACAATTCCTAACATTTAATCCTAGTAAAAATTCCCAGTCTTAGTTAGGTCAGTTAGGATCACCACTTTATTTTAAGAATGTGAAATGTCAGAGTAATAGTAGAGAAAATGATTTATTTCAGCTTTTATTTCTTTCATCACATTCCTAGTGGGTCAGAAGTTTACATACACTCAATTAGTATTTGGTAGCATTGCCTTGAAATTGTTTAACTTGGGTCAAACGTTTCAGGTAGCCTTCCACAAGCTTCCCACAATAAGTTGGGTGAATTTTGGCCCATTCCTCCTGACAGAGCTGGTGTAACTGAGTCAGGTTTGAAGGCCTCCTTGCTCGCACACACTTTTTCAGTTCTGCCCACACATTTTCTATGGGATTGAGGTCAGGGCTTTGTGATGGCCACTCCAATACATTGACTTTGATGCCGCCACCCTTGTGCTTCACGATTGGGATGGGGTTCTTTGGCTTGCAAGCCTTTCCTCCAAACATAATGATGGTCATTATGGCCAAACAGTTCTATTTTTGTTTCATCAGACCAGAGGACATTTCTCCAAAAAGTCCCATCTTTGTCCCCATGTGCAGTTACAAATTGTAGTCTGGCTTTTTTATGGCGGTTTTGGAGCAGTGGCTTCTTTCTTGCTGAGCGGCATTTCAGGTTATGTCGATATTGGACTCATTTTACTGTGGATATAGATACTTCGTACATGTTTCCTCCAGCATCTTCACAAGGTCCTTTGCTGTTGTTCTGGGATTTACTTTCACTTTTCGCACCAAAGTACGTTCATCTCTAGGAGACAGAATGCGTCTCCTTCCTGAGCGGTATGACGGCTGCGTGGTCCCATGGTGTTTATACTTGCGTACTATTGTTTGTACAGATGAACGTGGTACCTTCAGGTGTTTGGAAATTGCTCCTAAGGATGAACCAGACTTGTGGAGGTCTACAATTTTTTTTCTGACGTCTTGGCTGATTTCTTTTGTTTTTCCCATGATGTCAAGCAAAGAGGCACTGAGTTTGAAGGTAGGCCTTGAAATACATCCACAGGTACACCTATTGACTCAAATTATGTCAATTAGCCTATCAGAAGCTTCTAAAGCCATGACATTATTTTCTGGAATGTTCCAAGCTGTTTAAAGGCACAGTTAACTTAGTGTATGTAAACTTCTGACCCACTGGAATTGTGATACAGTGAATTATAAGTGAAATAATCTGACTGTAAACAGTGGTTGGAAAAATGACTTGTGTCATGCACAAAGTAGATGTCCTTACCGACTTGCCAAAACTATAGTTTGTTAACAAGAAATTTGTGGAGTGGTTGAAAAACAAGTTTTAATGACTCTAACCTAAGTGTATGTAAACTTCAGACTTCAACTTTAGATGAATGTAGCTCTATTTTTGTATATTACTGAAAGAATATAGGTCTAACACCCCTAAACAGTGGTGGGCCTCTGGGTGGTCATTATAGGCACAGATCTAGGATCAGCTTCCTCTCCTCCGAGCTTAACCGTAACCAATTTACAGAGAATATAAAACTGACCTTAAATAAACTAGGGCAGGGATTGGCCAATGATCTACACTCACCCTTAGACACAGTTCCAGGATCAGTTCTTTCTCCCATAATCCAAACTTTAACCGTTTGATGAGTAATATAAAACTGACATTAGATCAGTTTCTAGGGCAGAGTTGGTGCTACTCCGGGGGTGGGCAGGGAGAGTGAGACGGTTGTTATCAGAACGTTGACAGACGTGTGTGTCGTTTAGCTTCCTGTTGACAGGGGAGTGGAGGAGTAATACACACACACATGCCCCTCAGCTGCGCCAGTCTGGGGATAGGAGATATCATACAGAGGGAGGGAGGGAGGGAGGGAGGGAGGGAGGGAGGGAGGGAGGGAGGGAGGGAGGGAGAGAGAGAAGTAGTCCAGTATTGTCAGTTAGTCATGGTAGTGTAGGACTGTGAGGTAACACAATGGCAATGACTGAGCAATTAGAGACTGGAGCAGGTGAGTCTCTCTCCCTCCCTGTTATGTACTGTAAGTAGTATTATGACAGTGCTATGTAGCATCATGACACTGTTATGCAGCATTTTGACACTGTTATGTATCATTCTGACAGTGCTATGTAGTATTATGACAGTGTTATGTAGCATTATGACACTGTTATGTAGCATTCTGACAGTGGTATTTAGTATTATGACAGTGTTATGTAGCTTTATGACACTGATATGTAGCATTGTGACACTATGATGTAGCATTATGACACTAATATGTAGCATTATGACAAAGGGGTCAAGTAAAGTGATACCAAACCGTACATTTGGATGTAATCCCAGTATTGACAGGTCTAAACTATGTAATCTCAGGATGTACAGTGGTATTTCATCTTTGATGTGTAAGTGGACGGACTTTTTGAGTCATTGTATTTCTTAATCCATGATTACTATGTATAATAACAGCTACACACAGCTTTAGGCGTGAGACTGAACGTGTGTGTGTGTGTGTGTGTGTGTGTGTGTGTGTGTGTGTGTGTGTGTGTGTGTGTGTGTGTGTGTGTGTGTGTGTGTGTGTGTAGTAGCTCACATGTTAGGGGGAAGTGAGTAGGGAGCGGTCTGGGTGCTTTAGTTGTGTGTGCGCTTGTGTGCCCGCACGTGTGTGCATGTGTAGCGTGGTTCATTCTGCGTTGTGTACTTTTAATCAGGACACTGCCACAACTGGAATTATGATGGTTGAATCATGTTTATTGGTCCTGCACACGAAGAGACAACACACAATAGGTTAGCCCTCGGTGCAGTCACAGCTCTCGGGCACCTTGCTAGCTGAAGGTCCGGCAAAAGAGCGGGAACTGCATACATACATTCAGTGCCCATCAGCACACTATACAATACAGTTAAAATTATATACAACATATTCGGAACAAAATAAAAGACATACCTGCACACGAAGAGACAACACACAATAGGTTAGCCCTCGGTGCAGTCACAGCTCTCGGGCACCTGTGTGACCACATAGCAACTCACTCAAACACGGTCCCAAATACTCCCGAGTTACAATAGGTACCCTAATTAGCGAGCTTGGTGAAAGTTAACATAAATCGTTATAATTGTTCACATTGTAACAAACCCTATAATTGCGTAACAGCACTTTATGTAACTTTACCACAGTTTTATATTGCCAAATTACGGCGCCAAGGACAACATACCTTGCTAGCTGAAGGTCCGGTAAAAGAGAACGATAACAGGGTCCGCAAGTACGGATAACCCGCGATGGACCAAACCAAAATATACAAACTTTTACAATTAGGTGTATTTACAATATAGATATCAAAAAATGTTTGTACACTGAAAAATAACATTAACTATGCTGCTGTAATTAAATAAAGAAAACACATTGAATTATTATTATTGTTATTAACTTATTAACATCCCCTCTTGCCCTGGCCTACTTGAACTGTCCTTGCGTGCAACTTGGTGCATAATCTAGGGGAACAACATCACTCTACTACATTCACCCCCACTGTTTTACACTAGATTATAGGCACAAAACACATTACCTCGAAGGTAACAAAGCAAAGAAAGAAATTTTTTTTTTTTTAAATTCACACCCACAGAGCGACGGAGTAACCCAGTGTAGTCCCTTAAGTCTAGACCCACAAATGGTCGATCAGCTGGAAAGCTATCCCGCGAAGGATTAGGAAAAATAAGAGGTAGCTAATCCCTTATTCAACCGTATACAAAAAAATGCCAAATACATTTTATGCTGATGAACTACACACAAAGTTACATGAATTGTCAAAAATATTAGACCAACCCACCAATCACTCTAAGACCCAGTTAGGTTACCATATACACACAAAAAAATGAAAAGGTAGACAATATCCTACCGTCACTGAGAAACCAAGAACGGTTTCATTTCCTGTGTAAACATAGTTTGGATTAACCTATTCACTGGCTTAATAAATCTACCTAGTCTAGTCCGAACACCCTCACCCAAAAACCTAGCAGGAATGTCACGGACAGCACTAACCGTGCTCAGAGGTCTAACCTCAGGTTGGGGAATACTACAACTCGGCCTATCCGGAGCCAGCACACTTTCAGTTACAGACTCAACACTAGTAGTGTCAGACGACTGATCAGAATCCTGGTAGATTGCCACAGACCACACTGACAAAGCATCTTCAACCAAGTTAACATCTGTCACAGCACCATCCCCACTGAATGGAGTTTCGCCATCAGAACTCTTGTAGGCTTTGGGAATCTCTCTCTGGTCCACTTCTACTGAGCACACCTCACTCAAGGGGACGTCATATGGCCGTTCCACTTCACTTCCATTAACTGGGACTACACCATCTTCCTGGAATATCCTCCCAGAAGACTCAGGAAGGCTTGCTACCCAGTGGACAGTCCTTGCGTCACTCCCATCCATTTTGCTGGACGCTGCAGACATTTCAGAGAACACGTCACCACTCGATAGATATCCGTGACTCTCAGGTTCCTCCCATGAAGGCAAAGGCAGAAAGTTGACTGGCATAATCAGGTTCCTATGCACCGTCTTGATGCGCCCAGTGGTAGGATGCTGTATACGATATGTGTTCAGTGAGCTGTTCTTCGCAACAACTATGTACACCGCACTGTCCCAGCGATCAGCCAGTTTCTTCTTGCCCCTCTCTCCCTTGTTAGCAAGTAGAACTCTGTCTCCCTTCTCTACCGAATGACCCTTCGACCGTCTGTTGTAGACCTCGGCTTGTCTCTTTTGTTGCTTACTTGCATGCTGCTGAGCCAATGTCATGGCTTCTCTCAGATCCTCACCCAAAGACTGGACATACTTATCCACATCGACCGTGTCCCCATCCAACAGCACACTTTCAAACATAACATCTACTGGCAACCTAGGGGTGCGTCCAAACATCAAGAAGAAGGGTGGAAACCCAGTAGTCTCGTGAACAGTGCAGTTATAGGAGAATGTCAATGTGTTCAACATCTGAGGCCATTTAGCCTTGGACCTAGCTGGCAGAGCTCTAATCATCCCACCCAGCGTGCGATTTAGCCGTTCTGCTTGACCGTTCCCCATGGGATGATAAGGTGTGGTGTGGGACTTTCCAACACCAGATAACTGAAGTAATTCTGCAATAAGTGAACTTTCAAAGTTAGCACCCCTGTCAGAATGGATACAATCAGCGAACCCATAAACGCAGAAGAAATTATTCCAGAGAACACGAGCCACAGTCTTAGCAGACTGGTTTGGACACGGATACGCACATGCCAGCTTAGTAAAGTGATCAGTCACTACTAACACATCAATAGACTTGTTGTTTGAATCTTCTGCAGTCCAGAAATCAATACACACAAGTTCCAAAGGTGCCGTTGTCACAATGGAGACAAGTGGAGCTCTTGCTTCAGGCTCAGGTGCTTTACTCAACACGCATCTCTTACAGTGGGCCACGTATTCCTTGACATCCTTTTCCATAGAGTTCCAGTAAAACCGCTGTCTCGTAAGCCACAATGTGCGCTGCTGACCCTGATGACCAGCATCATCATGAACTCCCTTCAACACAAGGCCCCTCAAAGACACAGGTACAACATACTGGAATATTTTCTTCTTACTCACTGGGTGTTTTGAGACACGATACAGAATCCCTAACCGCGTGGTGAGTTTTCCCCACTGTCGTAGAGTATAAACTGTTTCATTAGCTTCAAGGACTCGCTCTCTCCTAGATGGGCGCCGGCCTCTATCTACAAAGAACATGACTCTGCTGATGACAGGATCCAGTGACTGGTTATCATACAGCTCCTTGTGTGTAAAGACAGGTAAAGGGCTCTGACCCATGGACATCAAATTCTCAAGGTGCTGCGCATGTGAAATGGCCCTCACCGTGGCACCATCATCCCATCGGCGGTGAGCATGGAGGACAGCAGACACCTCTTCACAGGAAACCAACCCACTGACATCGTCTCCAGCTCTACTTAACTCACTCCCAGGAGCCATAGACTTTCCACAGCCAGCCTCGGGCTGTTCACAGGAGAGGCGGAACATGTCTTGAACATCATCCACTCGAAGACCTCTGGCTTCCTCCAGCAGGACATCATATGGAATTCTTGTCAGTCGGTGCAGAACTGTGGAGCGGACAAATGGCTCTCTGCTCAAAGCATCAGCAACGACATTCTTGGGACCTGGTATGTACTGGATATCAAAGTCAAAGGGTGCCAGCTTTGCAACCCATCTCTGCTCGCATGCATCAAGTCTCGGCTTTGTAAGAATATATTTGAGTGGATTGTTGTCGGTCCACACAGTAAACTTATGCCCTCGCAGCCAATGGCTGAATTTATCATGAATGGCCCATTTCATGGCTAGAAATTCCAGCCGGTGAGCAGGATACTTGGATTGTGCATGATTAAGAGATTTACTAGCAAAAGCTATTGGCCTGGCTATTGCCGTTCCATCTTGCACTTGGGATAGTACAGCTCCCAAACCACTAGTAGATGCATCCACAGAAAGTAAAAATGGCTGAGAAAAATCTGGATGAGCCAGCAGTGCCTGGTCAACTAGTGCTGATTTCAAAGCTTCAAAAGCGAGTTGGCATTCGGCAGTCCAGTCTGCAGCAGTGAGCCTGCGAGAGGGACCAGGCCTCCTCCCACCCTTGCCTCTCCTAGGCTTCTTCTGACCTGTAGTTAGCTGAAACAATGGCCTAGCAACCATGGAACAATTCTCAATGTAGTGCTGATAGTATACTACCATACCAAGAAAAGAACGGATTTTGCTAGGAGACGGAGTGACACCATCAGCTTCCATCATCTCGCTCTCAGTCACGTTCAAAATAGTTTGAACTTTAGCAGGGTCAGTGGCTACACCCTCCTGAGAAATGATGTGACCCAAAAACTTAACAGACCTCCTCAAAAACTTGCACTTAGACGGAGACAGTTTAAGATTGTGCTCCTGCAACCGCTGAAAAACCATCTCAAGTCTCTGCAGACTCTCTTCCTCAGTCTTAGCAAAAACCATCAGATCATCCAAATAACAAAGGAGACTTAGAAAGTTTTGGTCACCAAAAATGGTCAGCATCATTCTCATAAATGTAGCCGGGCTGTTGCAGAGGCCCTGAGGCAACCGATTGTACTCGTGCAGGCCTAAAGGAGAGGAAAAGGCCGTGTATTTCCTGTCCTCTTCATGCAGTGGCACGTTATAATACCCTGACGTCAAGTCCATTGTGCTGAAGAAGGCATTACCTCCCAGCGCGGCCAGTACATCAGCCTGATGAGGCAGGGGATGAGCGTCCTTTACAGTGCGGGCATTTAACCACCTAAAGTCAGTACATAGGCGCAAGTCCCCATTCTTTTTCCATACCAGCACCAATGGTGAGGCATACTCACTGCTTGATTTTCTGACGATTTCCTTTTCCTCCATATCATCCAGTGTTTCCCTGAGTTTTTGGTAATGAGCTGGAGAAAGCCTACGATAAGGTAATCGAAATGGGCGGTCATCAGTCAGCCGTATGCGATGGCAGAACCCCTTTGCCTCACCACAATCTAGGCTATGTCTAGAGAACACTGTGTCATACTTCCCAATTAAATTGACAAGTTTATCCTTCCAGAACTGTGAAACTGGACACTCCTCAACAGACAGGCCTTGAAGTCCAAGATTGCTCAGTGTACTGTTGCCATGAACTACACTGCCACCAACTGAACTCTTAGCTGTCAGACTGCCGTGTGAGCTGTCACATTGAACTTTAGCCACGTTCTGGTAAGCTGCTTGCTGCTTGACATCATCAAAATCCTCTAATGCAATGCAAGGATACACATCCGCCACTTTAGCATTTCGTCTCAGGGTAACTGGTGATGTTGTTGGATTCACTATCTTCACAGGTAGCCATCCATCCCCCCACAGAGGCGTAACTACTCTCCCCACTAGTATGTGTCGATTCACACAACGAGACGTGCTGGGCTCGACAACAACAGTACTGCCCACAGAGAGTTTTGTCTTTGGGGGTAGGCGGCCCCACACCAGATGCTCACTCATGGGTTGGAGTGTTACTGCTCTCTTCAACTTAATGGTGCCTACTTTATCTGGGATAGAGTCTCCTCTCCATCTCTCCAGATTTGACAGGAGACGCAGGAAGTGGCTGTCATCGCACTGGCTAGAGGAACCTGGTGTACCCACCACCCGCCAGTAGTTGTCATTTGATTTGAACTGTCTAATCAAAGACTTCAACACATTAGTGCCCACAATGAGTTCATCAACCTGCCCATCTACAATAAGCACTGGGACTACATAGCTGAAACCATAAAGCTGAATTTTTAAATCACACATGCCCACTGGGCTAGTTTGCTTCCCACCACAACCCACCAGGATAATATCTGAAGGAGCTAGAAAGTTCCCCTCTACCACTCCTGCCTCCCTCAACCGAGGTACAATATCTGCGCGCAGAGTAGTAGCCATGGACCCACTATCTAACATCCCCTTCAGCTCAACGTTATCCTGTACTAGCACGGAGGTGTAAAACAAACTGTCATTCTGCGTAATTCTCATTGTGTTCTGAAAAATGACTGTGTTGTTCTTGGGTACTGACTCACAAAAGTAAGAATAAACAGATTGGATATCATCATCAGTGGAGGAAAAATAAGACTGCCCCACATTGCCCTCCTCAGAATGGAGGCATTCTAGTTTTCCTGAGACCTGCCAGTCTGTCCACATCCAGGGCTCTGTCGCTGCCCAGCCTCACTACAGTCAAAGCTCATGTGGCCCGGAGAGAAGCACTTGAAGCACAGCTGGTGCATCTGACAGTGAGCTTTGGTCCAGTGATTAGTGCTTCCACAGACGGCGCACTCACGCTGACGTTTGTGGAACTGTTTACGGGGCCCTCTGTTCACAGACTGAGTATTGCTGACCAGAGCCTTCTCTAACAAAGTCAAAACCTTCTCTAATGTCTCACCCTCAGATATAGATGGTGCCTGGTCTGGTTTACGGCCACATTGAGAAAAGGATGACACCTTAGGTCTGTTCACAGGACCCACTCCCTCCTGTGGGGAGTCAAAGACGGCAGCCACCTGCTGTGAAAGTTGTGTTCTACATGCTTTACGTTCCCTTAACAGTTCATCCAACTGATCCTGTACCTCACTGGCTGTCCAGTCACGAATGGGTTTGCTCTTGAACACTTGGGCCAACTCTCTATCAGGACAGTTGCGTACAAACATGACTGCCAACTCTGAGCACTCATTGGGTAAGGTCCTGCCCTCACTCACAAGGTACTGTTTGGCTGCCTCTGCAGCTTTGTTAAGCCTAATCCAGAAATCTATTGGACCCTCATTAGCATATGGTTTGATTGAATAGAAATCAGCTAATGGCATACCTGAGCAGACAGTATCCCCAAAGTGTTGCTTGAGAACACTGAACACCGCCTTAACATCTGTGACAACAGGGTTGTTACGCATCCAGACTTTGGTCACATCCCGTGCCCTCCCCATGAGCCTAGACATCACCTCCCCAACATTCTCAGACCCAGTGTAACCCCTCTTCTCTAAGTAGACTCCCATTAACTCCTCCCACTCCAGGACAGAGTACTTATCTGAGCCATCACCCCTAAAGAAAGGTGGAGGACTAACATCGGACTTCACCACCAGATTCAGCTTGGACGCATCAATAAAGGTTGACCCACACTGCTCAGGCAGGGGAACCTGCTGGGGTTGGTGAGGGGGACAGGCAGGAGAAAGACTTGAAACCCCAGACTGCAGTAAACTCGCTCTGATGGATTCACCTATCTCTGAACCAATCTGCTTAATAATGTCACTAAGCTGACTCGGAGGCGTCCCATTATCACTGAGGACTGTGGATGATGGTACATCAAAAGACAGAGGTGGGATACCCTGGTCAGGTGGAACAAACAGCCTACCCCTCCCAGCGCTTGCAAAGTCAGGACTAGCAAACGCTCTACTCCCAGGAGCTGACTGTACACTTGGTGTAAATGCAAGGACACCCCTCCCTCTACCCACACTAAAATCCCCAGCATAACTCAATCTATGGACTTGAGAATCTACCATGGCTCAACAGGGCACTAAAATACAAGGTAATTTACTACATTCAAATACCAAAAAAAAATTGCAATAAACAAATTCATCAAAAACATACAAATAATCACGAATACCTGTATCTAATGAATATGCTACACTCACATTCACTGTTTACAGTATATATTAGCTCACAGCAAACCATCAACAAATGCGCATGCGCAGGTCGTGCGCCTCAGCCACATGCACAGCTCCCGGGGGTCGGCTCGAGCTGACCAGTTGGCAGGTCACGGCACCAGTTTGTAGCGTGGTTCATTCTGCGTTGTGTACTTTTAATCAGGACACTGCCACAACTGGAATTATGATGGTTGAATCATGTTTATTGGTCCTGCACACGAAGAGACAACACACAATAGGTTAGCCCTCGGTGCAGTCACAGCTCTCGGGCACCTTGCTAGCTGAAGGTCCGGCAAAAGAGCGGGAACTGCATACATACATTCAGTGCCCATCAGCACACTATACAATACAGTTAAAATTATATACAACATATTCGGAACAAAATAAAAGACATACCTGCACACGAAGAGACAACACACAATAGGTTAGCCCTCGGTGCAGTCACAGCTCTCGGGCACCTGCGTGACCACATAGCAACTCACTCAAACACGGTCCCAAATACTCCCGAGTTACAATAGGTACCCTAATTAGCGAGCTTGGTGAAAGTTAACATAAATCGTTATAATTGTTCACATTGTAACAAACCCTATAATTGCGTAACAGCACTTTATGTAACTTTACCACAGTTTTATATTGCCAAATTACGGCGCCAAGGACAACATACCTTGCTAGCTGAAGGTCCGGCAAAAGAGAACGATAACAGGGTCCGCAAGTACGGATAACCCGCGATGGACCAAACCAAAATATACAAACTTTTACAATTAGGTGTATTTACAATATAGATATCAAAAAATGTTTGTACACTGAAAAATAACATTAACTATGCTGCTGTAATTAAATAAAGAAAACACATTGAATTATTATTATTGTTATTAACTTATTAACATCCCCTCTTGCCCTGGCCTACTTGAACTGTCCTTGCGTGCAACTTGGTGCATAATCTAGGGGAACAACATCACTCTACTACACATGTATGTGTATACGTGCTTGTGCGTGCTGTGTTTGGGGGATGGGAAGTAGTCTGTCAGAGGCACTATGACATAGTGATGTGGATTTGCCTTTATTATATTCACTGGCCTTTGTAACCATGGTAACACACCCCAGTCAATGGTGTCACAACTGGAGAGGAGCTAAGAGTCAGCCATTCAGATAGACACAGAGGAGTTAATCCTCGTGTGTGTGTGTGTGTGTGTGTGTGTGTGTGTGTGTGTGTGTGTGTGTGTGTGTGTGTGTGTGTGAGAGAGAGAGAAAGCGTGTGTGTGCAAGGCTCTCCTATTGAAATGGTACATGGCGAGGGTTAATCCCTGTGTGTGGAGGTCGCCAGGCTCAGGCTTGGGGGGGCTTCTCTCTCTCTCTCTCTTTTTCTCGCTCTCTCTCCTTCTGTCTCTCTCTTTCTCTCTCTCCCTGTCTTTCTATCTCGCTCTCTGTCTGTCTGTCTCTCTCTGCCCCCCCCCCCTTTCTCCCCACTCCTTCTATCATCTTGAGTAGAGGAGAGCTAGACCCCCCCAACATGTCAAACACTCAGTGCTGACCTATTTCCTATTTTGCCTCCCCACTTACATTTTGAGGAAAATAACATCTTGGAATTCTACGTCTGTATCACCCTAACACCCTCTGTATGTTCTGTGTTACTCACACACACACACACACACACACACACACACACACACACACACACACACACACACACACACACACACACACACACACACACACACACACACACACACACACACACACACACACTCTCTCAACAACCCACGGACATGGTATTGACTCTTGTTATGTTTAACCCCACCAGTATGGACACATGCGGATCTCTCTTTCTCTCTCCCTTTCCTCTCTCTCCCCCTCTCTCCCTCTCCTTCCCTCTTTCTCTCCATCTCTCTCTCTCCCTTTCCTCTCTCTCCCCCTCTCTCCCTCTCCTTCCCTCTTTCTCTCCCTCTCCTTCCTCTCTCTCCCCCTCTCTCCCTCTCCTTCCCTCTTTCTCTCCCTCTCCTTCCTCTCTCTCCCCCTCTCTCCCTCTCCTTCCCTCTTTCTCTCCCTCTCTTCTCCATATATGATTAAAATGTGCAATGATTTAGGAGGATTAAGTGTTCTACTGCTTCTCCTTTCAGCTTAGTGTTTTTTGTTGACTGTTGAGGCGGCCAGCAAAATCTGTGTGTGTGTGTGTTATTGTGTTTGTGTGCATTTGTGTGTGTGTGTGTGTATGTTTGTCTGATTTTAGTTGACTGTTGAGGCGGCCAGCAAAATCTCTGCGTGTGTGTGTGTTATTGTGTGTGTGTTTGTGTGCATTTGTGTGTGTGTGTATGTGTGTCTGATTTTAGAGGTGGCAAGCCACTGTTGAGGTGGCAAGCAAAAGCTGTGTGTGTGTGTGTGTGTGTGTGTTATTGTGTGCATTTGTGTGTGTGTGTGTGTGTATGTGTGTGTTATTGTGTGTGTGTGTATGTGTGTGTCTGCTTTTAGTTAACTGTTGAGGTGGCAAGCAGAAGCTGTGTGTGAATGTGCATGTGTATACTATATTGCTGTAAGTAGACACACACAGCAATGTTTTAAAGCTTTTCACACCTACAAGTTAAGCTGTAAACCTTTTAGGATTTAGTATGATTTGTTCTTTATGGAAAAGGTTTCATATGGGCAATAGAACATGGTCTCAGAGCATTTTGTACTATTCTGTACGTAAATCCATTGGGCAATAGAACATGGTCTCAGAGCATTTTGTATTATTCTGTGCGTAAATATTTTGTATTATTCTGTGCGTAAATCCATTGGGCAATAACATTAATAGGCCTATGTATGAGTTTATCACATAGCCTACACATGTGTATACATTATTTGCCTATATCTCTCAGAAAAGTTTATATTGAACACTATTTGTTAGTGTTTCAAGATGTCATTTATAAAAGCATTATTTGTTGGGAGTCATTAAACTCCCCAGACGTGTGTAGTATGATCTCCTGTTCAATTGGCACAGTCAATTTGATTTTCCGATCTGTTTAGCCTCCCCCCCCCCAAAAAAACGGTTGATCTAGAGTAGACAGTGTCAATGAATTCAAGACCAATATTTAAACTAGGCGATGACACCTAGTGACGATGATGGCTTTGCCTTTAATTTCACGACAACAAATCTAATTTCGCCCATCATCGCACTATTCCATTATTGTTCGACCATAATTATCCTAACACACGTCTCTGTTCGGTTCTGTCGCAGACGGTTTTCTCTTTGAGGATTAGGTCAATTTCCATACATGTCAGTTATGGCGATAGAGAGAGCTCAGCGATGGTACAGAAAAAATGCTTAGCCAACAACCTATGCGCCGTGTTGCAGAGGGACAGAGGGGGAAGGGAGACTGGATAGGGTACGAGAGTAAGTAGGTGGCGGACGGTGTTCTCTCGTTCTACCGGATCTTTCATTCTAAGGATAGAGAGAGAGCGGGTGACTGACTGGAGGAGAGGAGTGAGCGCTGGAGAGAGAGAGAAGGAGGGAGGGAGGGCCAAGAGCTATTGTTCATGTTTGCCCACGAACAAAGGACTTATCTGGGTCTGTACGTAAACTCGACTGCAGGCTTGTGTCCACCGACAAGGCCTCATGAGGGATAAAATAACCTATTTCTCATTGTCCGTATTTTCTGGTCCAGTATTCCCGTTATAATATTTTGGGGTTTATTCTAAAAAAGTGGGACGTACTACGTTAGGACGAACCAGTCAGCCACCGTAGCGTTTTACGCAAGGAGCGTGCTACACGGTAGCTACTATCCCAGTTCTGTCAACATCCTTTGATTGGGACTTCTCTTGCAGGTAAACGGTTACACTGGTCAAACGCAAACGTCTATTTCTATTATAATCATTTCTAAAGTTTATATATAAAAAAAGAAAATAGACATTTCTGCAATGTATGTGCGTGGTTGTAGTTTGCGTGTGTCTTTTTTAAATTTTTGCTATAACAATTCTAAATGTTAACTGGTTAGCAAGTTAGCTAGCCATCTGCCAAAGATGGTAACCGGAGGCGGCTAGTTGAGCGTTAGCTATGTGTTGGGCCTGCTACGTCGCTGTTGTGTGTAGTCAGCGATTTTCTATGGCTTTGTTTTGATTGAAGATGTCCTATCACCGTTAGCTACTGTTGCAGTCGCGTCAATTTATCATCAAATGCAGCTACCCAATCGATGCATTTTGCAACGATATGTGAACCCCCGGCGTTCGGATGTAGCTTGTAATGCTAACTAAATGTAACATTGTAGTTAGCCAGTTAGTTTGGAGCTAGCTAACTTCTTATGTAGCCACAGCTGATGCTAGCCACTTTGTTGACAAACATTACTGATCTTATACTTGTAGCTGACTACTATTGTAGTACACGCTTTCTTGTAAACAATCTAGCTAACGTTAGCTATTTCATTTCTTATCAAATTAGAAATACTCCAGCTATCACTTCACTTCAAATGTAGCCATAGTAGGCTAGAGTCTTTGTAGTTTGTGAAATGCTGGTTTTAGAATCTAGAATGGCATTTATTTATTATATAATCGTGAAGGTTTAGGCTTTAGTTCTAATCGTGAATTGTCGAATGGAATTCCTCTGAGAATGTTGTGTGTTTGGCTTCCTGAACACTGCTCCCTGACTGATGACAGGTCAGATTTACGGTCAGGGAAATCACATTACCACCACCATTACATCTCAAAGACAGGAAGTGTGTGTCTCTCTCTCCCCCCCTGTTTGTGTGTGTGTGTGTGTGTGTGTGTGTGTGTGTGTGTGTGTGTGTGTGTGTGTGTGTGTGTGTGTGTGTGTGTGTGTGTGTTTGTTGTAGAGAGGGTAATTTGCAGCAGAGGAAGTGTGGTTTGTAGCTGATTTGATTTGGTCTGGCCCATCGTTTACCACCAAGTAAAGGAACGGCGCTAATGGTTCTTTATACACACACACACACACACACACACACACACACACACACACACACACTAAGTGAAGGATCAGAGCTAATGGGTTTGTACTGTAGTCTCTTAGCTTGTAATGGAAATAATATTCATTAATTAATGTATCCATTAATTTTGTTGTGATGATGCAGCTATTATCATAGGGTTATTGGCATTCCACAGAGTTGGGATATGGCCTAAAAACCCTACATTTTTTTATATACTCATGGCCGATATCTATTTTTTTAAAAAGTTTTCTCTAAATAAGAGTGGTTGCACAATTAAAGGTCAATACACTGCATTTCAAACAGTCATCAATAATGTAATGAGTTCAGGGCTTGTAAAATGATTCCTAGGTTAAATATAAGCCTTCCACGACCATAAGACCCACCAATCATTACATTACTTATCAAAATACTTTAACCTGCTTTTTTTTGCAATAATCACTGGCTTTCAAGTCTGTCTATGAACAATCCCCTTTTTGTTCCAAATGTAACCAGCTCCATGCACACCCATGAATAATGGCCAACATCTGCTAGCAGGCAGTATAGAAAAGGAACTCAGAAATAATCTCTCAAGCAGAAACCAAGGTGCTAGTGAGTAGCCAGCTAATATTTAGATTTAGCTCCCGAGTGTTGCAGCGGTCTGAGGCACTGCATCTCAGTGCTAGAGGTGTCACTACAGACCCTGGTTCGATTCCAGGCTGTATCACAACCGGCTATGATTGGGAGTCCCATAGGGCAGCGCACAATTGGTCCGGCGTCATCCGTGTTAGGGTTTGGCTGGGGTGTGGTGTGGTCGGGTGGGCCGTCATTGTAAATAAGAATTTGTTCTTAACTGACTTGCCTAGTTAAATAAAAAAAACTGCTTGCTAACAAGGTATAACAGTTGAGCTGTTATGAATACACCCTCCTGTCCGTCTCCATCTGTTGGAACAACAGCCTGTTCATTTTGTTAAGATGTTGAGATGTGGCTTCCTGGATAAGAAGATGCTTATTTCTCAGAATGAGAACAAGTTGCCAAATCCTTATACAATGTTTTTTATGCCCATTGCACATTTATAAAACAGACTAGACCAGTGCTCCCAACCTTTTACGGTTACTGTACCACCAACTGAATGTTGCTCTGCCCGGACCACCGCTCATGTACATTTTCCCAGCAGGCCTGTGGTCTCATCAGGCTTCTCAGGTACCCCCTGTGGATAGGCCAAGTACCCCCAGGGGTCCTGGTATCCCCGGTTGGGAAGCACTGTTCTAGACAGCCTGCACATAACAGCATGTGGTTAAATGCTGCTAGCGGTACGTGGTACACAATGCCACGCGACAGACACTGAGATACATGACTGTTTTAGGAGGGTCTGTTCTACATGTTGGGAGTTGAGACATATAAAGGGTATTAGTTAGAAAGGTTAACTTCTCTATTACAGTAAAATAACGTCTCAGTGTGTTTCACTGTCCAGCTCACCCATTCTGTTGGACCAAAACTCAAATGCAAACAGCATTTGAGTTTTTTGGTGTCACAGCACAGGAGGAGGAGGGGCTTGGTGTCACAGTACAGAAGGAGGAGGAGCTTGGTGTCACAGTACAGAAGGAGGAGGGGCTTGGTGTCACAGTACAGGAGGAGGAGGGGCTTGGTGTCACAGTACAGGAGGAGGAGGGGCTTGGTGTCACAGTACAGGAGGAGGAGGGGCTTGGTGTCACAGTACTGGAGGAGGAGGGGCTTGGTGTCACAGCACAGGAGGAGGAGGGGCTTGGTGTCACAGCACAGGAGGAGGAGGGGCTTGGTGTCACAGTAAAGAAGGAGGAGGGGCTTGGTGTCACAGCACAGAAGGAGGAGGGGCTTGGTGTCACAGTACAGGATGAGGAGGGGCTTGGCGTCACAGCACGGGAGGAGGAGGGGCTTGGCGTCACAGCACGGGAGGAGGAGGGGCTTGGTGTCACAGTCCAGGAGGAGGAGGGGCTTGGTGTCACAGTCCAGGAGGAGGAGGGGCTTGGTGTCACAGTCCAGGAGGAGGAGGGGCTTGGTGTCACAGCACAGGAGGAGGGAAGGAGACGAGACCAAAAAGAAAACCCCTCATCAAAAAATAAAAGATTGATTCTGGCAATACAGACGTTTGTAACATCGCACTAAAACATCCATTCTAATGAACTGGATATATATCGACCAGCCCTAATTCCACAACAACAGTTAGGCTACACACAGTTTTGATACTTTGGTTTGAGTGAGATGGTGTTTTGGCAGTCATGACTACGCTCTCCTGTCTGTCTCTGGGTCTAGTCTATGCATGTGTCTGTCTCTGGGTCTAGTCTATGCATGTCTGTCTCTGGGTCTAGTCTATGCATGTGTCTGTCTCTGGGTCTAGTCTATGCATGTGTCTGTCTCTCGGTCTAGTCTATGCATGTGTCTGTCTCTGGGTCTAGTCTATGCATGTGTCTGTCTCTGGGTCTAGTCTATGCATGTGTCTGTCTCTGGGTCTAGTCTATGCATGTGTCTGTCTCTGGAAGATCCAGATTTTACTGTCTGTGTGTCTGAGACACTTTGTGTTCCTCGCTCAGCACAGTGACTGTAGAGAGTAATGATAGGTGTGTGTGTGTGTGTGTCAAATGTTTTATGAGACCAACCCTTTACGACAGAACTGCTACTTCCTGTGTGTGTGTGTGTGTGTGTGTGTGTGTGTGTGTGTGTGTGTGTGTGTGTGTGTGTGTGTGTGATGAGGTCGAGGGAGTTTACTACCATTGTGTTACCACCATCCTGCCTGCTGTGGCTTTGACAGGTAGATTGATGGAGGATGTTCTGAATAGGCATGCTACTATGTTCTGTTGAGTGTGTGTGTGTTCTGTTGATGTCAGGGAGGTGTGTGTGTGACTTCAGACAGAGGGTACAGTGCGGTTAAGATAAAGCAAAAATCACCCACATACTCTCATTTACATTTACGTCATTTAGCAGACGCTCTTATCCAGAGCGACTTACAAATTGGTGCATTCACCTATAATATCCAGTAGAACAACCACTTTACAATAGTATATCTATATCTTTTTTTTGGGGGGGGGGTTAGAAGGATTACTTTATCCTATCCCAGGTATTCCTTAAAGAGGTGGGGCTGGCTAGATGGTTGTTATGATAGAGAGGAGGAGGGGTAGGACTGGCTAGATGGTTGTTATGATAGAGAGGTGGAGGGGTAGGACTGGCTAGATGGTTGTTATGATAGAGAGAGGAGGAGGGGTAGGACTGGCTAGATGGTTGTTATGATAGAGAGAGGAGGAGGGGTAGGACTGGCTAGATGGTTGTTATATAGAGAGGAGGAGGGGTAGGACTGGCTAGATGGTTGTTATAGAGAGAGGAGGAGGGGTAGGACTGGCTAGATGGTTGTTATGATAGAGAGGTGGAGGGGTAGGACTGGCTAGATGGTTGTTATGATCGAGAGGAGGAGGGGTAGGACTGGCTAGATGGTTGTTATGATAGAGAGGAGGAGGGGTAGGACTGGCTAGATGGTTGTTATGATAGAGAGGAGGAGGGGTAGGACTGGCTAGATGGTTGTTATGATAGAGAGAGGAGGAGGGGTAGGACTGGCTAGATGGTTGTTATATAGAGAGGAGGAGGGGTAGGACTGGCTAGATGGTTGTTATAGAGAGAGGAGGAGGGGTAGGACTGGCTAGATGGTTGTTATGATAGAGAGGTGGAGGGGTAGGACTGGCTAGATGGTTGTTATGATCGAGAGGAGGAGGGGTAGGACTGGCTAGATGGTTGTTATGATAGAGAGGAGGAGGGGTAGGACTGGCTAGATGGTTGTTATGATAGAGAGAGGAGGAGGGGTAGGACTGGCTAGATGGTTGTTATGATAGAGAGAGGAGGAGGGGTAGGACTGGCTAGATGGTTGTTATGATAGAGAGAGGAGGAGGGGTAGGACTGGCTAGATGGTTGTTATGATAGAGAGGAGGAGGGGTAGGACTGGCTAGATGGTTGTTATAGACATAGAGGAGGAGGGGTAGGACTGGCTAGATGGTTGTTATGATAGAGAGGAGGAGGGGTAGGACTGGCTAGATGGTTGTTATGATAGAGAGGAGGAGGGGTAGGACTGGCTAGATGGTTGTTATGATAGAGAGAGGAGGAGGGGTAGGACTGGCTAGATGGTTGTTATATAGAGAGGAGGAGGGGTAGGACTGGCTAGATGGTTGTTATATAGAGAGGAGGAGGGGTAGGACTGGCTAGATGGTTGTTATAGAGAGAGGAGGAGGGGTAGGACTGGCTAGATGGTTGTTATGATAGAGAGGTGGAGGGGTAGGACTGGCTAGATGGTTGTTATGATCGAGAGGAGGAGGGGTAGGACTGGCTAGATGGTTGTTATGATAGAGAGGAGGAGGGGTAGGACTGGCTAGATGGTTGTTATGATAGAGAGAGGAGGAGGGGTAGGACTGGCTAGATGGTTGTTATAGAGTGAGGAGGAGGAGTAGGACTGGCTGGATGGTTGTTATAGAGAGAGGAGGAGGGGTAGGACTGGCTAGATGGTTGTTATGATAGAGGTGGAGGGGTAGGACTGGCTAGATGGTTGTTATGATAGAGAGGAGGAGGGGTAGGACTGGCTAGATGGTTGTTATGATCGAGAGGTGGAGGGGTAGGACTGGCTAGATGGTTGTTATAGAGAGAGGAGGAGGGGTAGGACTGGCTAGATGGTTGTTATAGAGAGAGGTGGAGGGGTAGGACTGGCTAGATGGTTGTTATGTTAGAGAGGAGGAGGGGTAGGACTGGCTAGATGGTTGTTATAGAGAGAGGAGGAGGGGTAGGACTGGCTAGATGGTTGTTATAGAGAGAGGTGGAGGGGTAGGACTGGCTAGATGGTTGTTATAGAGAGAGGTGGAGGGGTAGGACTGGCTAGATGGTTGTTATATAGAGAGGTGGAGGGGTAGGACTGGCTTGATGGTTGTTATGATATAGAGGAGGAGGGGTAGGACTGGCTAGATGGTTGTTATAGAGAGGAGGAGGGGTAGGACTGGCTTGATGGTTGTTATGATATAGAGGAGGAGGGGTAGGACTGGCTAGATGGTTGTTATCAGACAGGAGGAGGGGTAGGACTGGCTAGATGGTTGTTATGATAGAGAGGAGGAGTGGTAGGACTGGCTAGATGGTTGTTATAGAGAGAGGTGGAGGGGTAGGACTGGCTAGATGGTTGTTATGATAGAGGAGGAGGGGTAGGACTGGCTAGATGGTTATGATATAGAGGTGGAGGGGTAGGACTGGCTAGATGGTTGTTATGATAGAGAGGAGGAGGGGTAGGACTGGCTCGATGGTTGTTATAATAGAGAGGTGGAGGGGTAGGACTGGCTAGATGGTTGTTATAGAGAGAGGTGGAGGGGTAGGACTGGCTAGATGGTTGTTATGATATAGAGGAGGAGGGGTAGGACTGGCTAGATGGTTGTTATGATAGAGAGGAGGAGGGGTAGGACTGGCTAGATGGTTGTTATGATAGAGAGGAGGAGGGGTAGGACTGGCTAGATGGTTGTTATGATAGAGAGGTGGAGGGGTAGGACTGGCTAGATGATTGTTATGATAGAGAGGAGGAGGGGTAGGACTGGCTAGATGGTTGTTATGATAGAGAGGAGGAGGGGTAGGACTGGCTAGATGGTTGTTATGATAGAGAGGAGGAGGGGTAGGACTGGATAGATGGTTGTTATAAAGAGAGGAGGAGGGGTAGGACTGGCTAGATGGTTGTTTTGATAGAGAGAGGAGGAGGGGTAGGACTGGCTAGATGGTTGTTATGATAGAGAGGAGGAGGGGTAGGACTGGCTAGATGGTTGTTATGATAGAGAGGAGGAGGGGTAGGACTGGCTAGATGGTTGTTATGATGGAGGAGGGGTAGGACTGGCTAGATGGTTGTTATGATAGAGAGAGGTGGAGGGGTAGGACTGGCTAGATGGTTGTTATGATAGAGAGGAGGAGGGGTAGGACTGGCTAGATGGTTGTTATAGAGAGAGGAGGAGGGGTAGGACTGGCTAGATGGTTGTTATGATATAGAGAGGAGGAGGGGTAGGACTGGCTAGATGGTTGTTATAGAGAGAGGAGGAGGGGTAGGACTGGCTAGATGGTTTTTATGATAGAGAGGTGGAGGGGTAGGACTGGCTAGATGGTTGTTATGAGACAGGAGGAGGGGTAGGACTGGCTCGATGGTTGTTATAATAGAGAGGAGGAGGGGTAGGACTGGCTCGATGGTTGTTATGATAGAGAAAGGAGGAGGGGTAGGACTGGCTAGATGGTTGTTATGATAGAGAGGAGGAGGGGTAGGACTGGCTAGATGGTTGTTATAGAGAGAGGAGGAGGGGTAGGACTGGCTAGATGGTTGTTATGATAGAGAGAGGTGGAGGGGTAGGACTGGCTAGATGGTTGTTATGATAGAGGACTGGCTAGATGGTTGTTATGATAGAGAGGAGGAGGGGTAGGACTGGCTAGATGGTTGTTATGATGGAGGAGGGGTAGGACTGGCTAGATGGTTGTTATGATAGAGAGAGGTGGAGGGGTAGGACTGGCTAGATGTTTGTTATGATAGAGAGGAGGAGGGGTAGGACTGGCTAGATGGTTGTTATAGAGAGAGGAGGAGGGGTAGGACTGGCTAGATGGTTGTTATGATATAGAGAGGAGGAGGGGTAGGACTGGCTAGATGGTTGTTATAGAGAGAGGAGGAGGGGTAGGACTGGCTAGATGGTTTTTATGATAGAGAGGTGGAGGGGTAGGACTGGCTAGATGGTTGTTATGAGACAGGAGGAGGGGTAGGACTGGCTCGATGGTTGTTATAATAGAGAGGAGGAGGGGTAGGACTGGCTCGATGGTTGTTATGATAGAGAAAGGAGGAGGGGTAGGACTGGCTAGATGGTTGTTATGATAGAGAGGAGGAGGGGTAGGACTGGCTAGATGGTTGTTATAGAGAGAGGAGGAGGGGTAGGACTGGCTAGATGGTTGTTATGATAGAGAGAGGTGGAGGGGTAGGACTGGCTAGATGGTTGTTATGATAGAGGACTGGCTAGATGGTTGTTATGATAGAGAGGAGGAGGGGTAGGACTGGCTAGATGGTTGTTATGATGGAGGAGGGGTAGGACTGGCTAGATGGTTGTTATGATATAGAGGTGGAGGGGTAGGACTGGCTAGATGGTTGTTATGATATAGAGGTGGAGGGGTAGGACTGGCTAGATGGTTGTTATGATGGAGGAGGGGTAGGACTGGCTAGATGGTTGTTATGATTGAGAGAGGAGGAGGGGTAGGACTGGCTAGATGGTTGTTATAGAGAGAGAGGAGGAGGGGTAGGACTGGCTAGATGGTTGTTATGATAGAGAGGAGGAGGGGTAGGACTGGCTAGATGGTTGTTATGATAGAGAGAGGAGGAGGGGTAGGACTGGCTAGATGGTTGTTATAGAGAGAGGAGGAGGGGTAGGACTGGCTAGATGGTTGTTATGATAGAGAGGAGGAGGGGTAGGACTGGCTTGATGGTTGTTATTATAGGTTGACCGATTATGATTTTTCAACTCCGATACCGATTATTGGAGGACCGAGAGAGATAAACCAATACTGATTAATCGGCCGATTTTCTTTGCATTTATTTATTTATTTATTTGTAATAATGACAATTACAACAATAATGAATGAACACTTATTTTAACTTAATATAATACATCAATAAAATCAATTTAGCCTTAAATAAATAATGAAACATGTTCAATTTGGTTTAAATAATGCAAAAACAAAGTGTTGGAGAAGAAAGTAAAAGTGCAATATGTGCCATGTAAAAAAGCTAACGTTTAAGTTCCTTGCTCAGAACATGAGAACATATGAATGCTGGTGGTTCCTTTTAACATGAGTGTTCAATATTCCCAGGTAAGAAGTTTTAGGTTGTAGTTATTATAGGAATTATAGGACTATTTCTCTCTATACGATTTGTATTTCATATACCTTTGACTATTGGATGTTCTTATAGGCACTTTAGTATTGCCAGTGTAACAGTATAGCTTCCGTCCCTCTCCTCGCTCCTACCTGGGCTCGAACCAGGAACACATCGACAACAGCCACCCTCGAAGCAGCGTTACCCATGCAGAGCAAGGGAAACAACTACTCCAAGTCTCAGAGCGAGTGACGTTTGAAACGCTATTAGTGCGCACCCGGCTAACTAGCTAGCCATTTCACATGGGTTACACCAGTCTAATCTTGGGAGTTGACAGGCTTGAAGTCATAAACAGCTCAATGCATTGCGAAGGGCTGCTGGCAAAACGCACGAAAGTGCTATTTTGAATGAATGCTTAAGAGCCTGCTGTTGCCTACCATCGCTGTCAGACTGCTCTATCAAATCATAGACTTAATTATAACATAATAACACAAAGAAACACGAGCCTTAGGTCATTAATATGGTCGAATCCGGAAACTATAATCTCGAAAACAAAACGTTATTCCTGTTACATTGCACAACCTTCAGTGTTATGTCATAATTACTTAAAAATCTGACAAATTACCCAAAGTGTTGCATATACCCTGACTGCGTGCAATGAACGCAAAATGACACAATTTCACCTGGTTAATATTGCCTGCTAACCTGGATTTCATTTAGCTAAATATGCAGGTTTAAAAATATATACTTCTGTGTATTGATTTTAAGAAAGGCATTGATGTTTATGGTTAGGTACAATTGTGCAACGATTGTGCTTTTTTCGCAAATGAGCTTTTGTTAAATCATTCCCCGTTTGGCGAAGTCGGCTGTCTTTGTTAGGAAGAAATAGTCTTCACAGTTCGTAACGAGCCAGGCGGCCCAAACTGCTGCATATACCCTGATTCTGTTGCAAGAGAAGTGACACATTTTCCCTAGTTAAATGAAATTCATGTTAGCAGGCAATATTAACTAAATATGCAGGTTTAAAAATATATACTTGCGTATTGATTTTAAGAAAGGCATTGATGTTTATGGTTGGAGCAACGTGTACCTAAGCGATTATATGCAACGAAGGACAGGCTAGATAAACTAGTAATATCATCAACCATGTGTAGTTGACTAGTGATTATGATTGATTGATTGTTTTTTATAAGTTTAATGCTAGCTAGCAACTTACCTTGCCTTCTTACTGCATTCGAGTAACCTCGTGGAGTGTAATGTAAAGCAGGTGATTAGAGCGTTGGACTAGTTAACCGTAAGGTTGCAAGATTGAATCCCTGAGCTGACAAGGTAAAAATCTGTATTTCTGCCCCTGAACAAGGCAGTTAACCCACCGTTTCTAGGCCGTCATTGAAAATAAGAATGCGTTCTTAACTGACTTGCCTAGTTAAATAAAGGTAAAAAAAAAAGCCAAATCGGCGTCCAAAAATACCGATTTCCGATTGTTATGAAAACTTGAAATTGGCCCTAATTAATCGGCCATTCCGATTAATCGGTCGACCGCTAGTTGTTATGATAGAGAGCGGGTTAGATGGTGTAAGGGGTCAGTTTAGGGGCGTAGAAGGAGTGGTGGCTGTGATGGGAGAGGGGATACAGGGCAGTGTGTACAAGAGTTATTGGTTTGGGCCCGGGAAGTTGTTGTCCTGCACCTTTATGTTAGGAACTGTGTGTGTGTGTGTGTGTGTGTGTGTGTGTGTGTGTGTGTGTGTGTGTGTGTGTGTGTGTGGCTGCTGACCTGTGAATGAGTGCAGCCAAGTGAAACTAGGGCAGAACTGGTCTACCCTACTAGTGTCCACACACACACACACACTTATCACACCTCTTACATCTACACGTTCCGCTAGCGGAACGTCTGCTCCAATATCCAATGATGGGCGGGGCGCGAAATTCAAACTCCTCTAAATCCGAAAACTTACACTTTTCAAACATATGACTATGTTACAGCTATTTAAAGACAAGACTCTCCTTTATCTAACCAAACTGTCCGATTTCAAAAAGGCTTTACAGCGAAAGCAAAACATTAGATTATGTCAGCAGAGTACCCAGCCAGGAATAATCACACAGCCATTTTTCAAGCTAGCATATCATGTCACATAAACCCAAACCATATCTAAATGCAGCACTAACCTTTGATGATCTTCATCAGATGACACACCTAGGACATTGTGTTATACAATACATGCATGTCTGTTCAATCAAGTTCATATTTATATCAAAAACCAGCTTTTTACATTAGCATGTGACGTTCAGAACTAGCATTCCCACCGAACACTTCCGGTGATTTTACTAAATTACTCACGATAAACGTTCACAAAAAGCATAACAATTATTTTAAGAATTATAGATACAGAACTCCTCTATGCACTCGATATGTCCGATTTTAAAATAGCTTTTCGGATGAAGCACATTTTGCAATAATGTAAGTACATAGCCCGGCGTTACAGGGCTAGCTATTTAGACACCCACCCAGTGTAGCCTTCACCAAAATCACATTTCCTATAAGAAAAATGTTCTTACCTTGCTTGTTCTTCATCAGAATACACTGCCAGGACTTCTACTTCAATAACAAATGTAGGTTTGGTCCCAAATAATCCATCGTTATATCCAAACAGCGACGTTTTGTTCGTGCGTTCTAGACACTATCCCAACGCTAAATCTCGGCCACGAGCATGACGCAAAATATGACAAAAAATTTCGAAATATTCCATTACCGTACTTCGAAGCATGTCAACCGCTGTTTAAAACCAATATTTATGCAATTTATCTCGTAGAGAAGCGATAATATTCCGACCGGGAATCTGCCTGTCTGTAAACTGAGGAAAAAACCGAAAGCCGGGGGCGGGGCGTGTCACGCGCCTAAGGCTTAGTCCATTGACTGACCACTCAGCATTTGCTCTCGTGTGCTTCAGCCAGGGCTTTGAATGACATCATTCCTGTTTTTCCCGGGCTGTGAGACTCCATTGTTGACGTGAGAAGTGTCACGTAAGAGCAGAGATCCTTTGTAAACGACAGAGATAATAAAGAAGGGCAAGAAATGTTCAGACAGGGTACTTCCTGAACAGAAGCATCTCAGGTTTTTGCCTGCCATAGGAGTTCTGTTATACTCACAGACACCATTCAAACAGTTTCAGAAACTTTGGAGTGTTTTCTCTCCAAAGCTAATAATTATATGCATATTCCAGTTTCTGGGCAGGACTAATAATCAGATTAAATCGGGTACGTTTTTTATCCAGCCGTGAAATTACTGCCCCCTAGATGTAACAGGTTAAAGATGCGCTATGCAGAAATCGCTCCGTCATTTCCTGGTTGATATAATTATAATAGTTCGCTTAATTTCAGTTCATGTGACAAAACAAGCATAGTCTGGTCGCCCAAAAAGTGACATATTTCAACTTGAATTATAATAACTAATCATGTATTCTGTACAGTGGCTACATATGTAGTCATTCCAGTTGTGATGCTCTCTGTCTTTCAGGCTGTTCCTCCAAGTCATTCAAGCTGTACTCTCCAAAGGAGCCCCCCAACGGCAGCTCCTTTCCCCCGTTCCACCCCGGCACCATGCTGGACAGAGACCTGGGGTGAGTAGGATACACACACCACAAACACTGTTGCATTCTGGGTGTCATTTTGTTGTGCTTTTGGAGTGTGTGTGTGTCTTGCTGAGTCAGGGTGAGCGGTTAGCTCCTCCCCTGAGATGGATTGTTACAGGAAGTCCTGCTAGCTCGTCCAGATCTCAGGGTGATTGATTTGACTGCTGTGTGTGTGTGTGTGTGTGTGTGTGTGTGTGTGTGTGTGTGTGTGTGTGTGTGTGTGTGTGTGTGTGTGTGTGTGTGTGTGTGTTGGGGGGTATATGTCCAGGCTAACTGTCTTCTCTGGTTCTTACAGATAACAGGCATCATTTACAATTCACATTTTTGTGTGGAGAAAAACAAGTATTAAACTAGATATTTATTTCCTTGACAGTTTGTTTTCTCTCTTCTTTCTCTCTCACTCTGCAGCCCAACCCCCATGTACCCCCCCTCATACCTGGAGCCTGGAATAGGGTAAGACCTACTGACCGTTTCTACTTTAGTCTGGATGTTTATTAACGAGAAATCACAGACCTACATCCATTTTGCTACCGTCAGTGTTTGTAGTGGATTGAAATATGTGCCGGTACTCAGTTTATGTTCCAGTACCGTTTCCAGTTGAAGTGGGAAGTTTACATACACTTAGGTTGGAGTCATTAAAACTCCTTTTTCAACCACTCCACACATTTCTTGTTAACAAACTATAGTTTTGGCAAGTCGGTTAGGACATCTACTTTGTGCATGACACAAGTAATTTTTCCAACAATTGTTTACAGACAGATTATTTTACTTATAATTCACTGTATCACAATTCCAGTGGGTCAGAAGTTTACATACACTAAGTTGACTGTGCCTTTTAAACAGCTTGGAAAATTCCAGAAAATGATGCCATGGCTTTAGAAACTTCTGATAGGCTAATTGACATCATTTGAGTCAATAGGAGGTGTACCTGTGGATGTATTTCAAGGTCTACCTTCAAACTCAGCGCCTCTTTGCTTGACATCATGGGAAAATCAAAAGAAATCAGTCAAGACCTCAGAAAAAAAGTTGTAGACCTCCAGAAGTCTGGTTCATCCTTGGGAGCGATTTCCAAACACCTGAAGGTACCACGTTCATCTGTACAAACAATAGTACGCAACTATAAACACCATGGGACCACGCAGCCGTCATACCGCTCAGGAAGGAGACACGTTCTGTCTCCTAGAGATGAACGTACTTTGGTGCGAAAATCAATCCCAGAACAACAGCAAAGGACCTTGTGACGATGCTGCAGGAAACCGGTACAAAAGTATCTATATCCACAGTAAAACGAGTCCTATATCGACATAACCTGAAAGGCCGCTCAGCAAGGAAGAAGCCACTGCTCCAAAACCGCCATAAAAAAGCCAGACTACAGTTTGCAACTGCACATGGGGACAAAGATCGTACTTTTTGGATGAAACAAAAATAGAACTGTTTGGCTATAATGACCATCATTATGTTTTGAGGATAAAGGGGGAGGCTTGCAAGCCGAAGAACACCATCCCAAATTTGAAGCACGGGGGTGGTGGCATCATGTTGTGGGGGTGCTTTTCTGCAGGAGGGACTGGTGCATGTCACAAAATAGATGGCATCATGAGGGAGGAAAATGATGTGCATATATTGAAGCAACATCGCAAGACATCAGTCAGGAAGTTAAAGCTTGGTCATAATTGGGTCTTCCAAATGGACAATGACCCCAGGCATACTCCCAAAGTTGTGGCAAAATGGCTTAAGGACAACAAAGTCAAGGTATTGGAGCGGCCATCACAAAGCCCTGACCTCAATCCTATAGAAAATTTGTGGGCAGAACTGAAAAAGCGTGTGCGGGCTACAAATCTGACTTTTTACACCAGCTCTGTCAGGAGGAATGGGCCAAAATTCACCCCACTTATTGTGGGAAGCTTGTGGAAGGCTACCCGAAACGTTTGACCCAAGTTAAACAATTTCAAGGCAATGCTATCAAATACTAATTGAGTGTATGTAAACTTCTAACCCACAGGGAATGTGATGTAAGAAATAAAAGCTGAAATAAATCATTTTCTCTACTATTATTCTGACATTTCACATTCTTAAAATAAAGTGGTGATCCTAACTGACCTAAGACAGGGAATTTTTTACCAGGTTTAAATGTCAGGAATTGTGAAAAACAGAGTTTAAATGTATTTGACTAAGGTGTATGTAAACTTCCGTCATCAACTGTATATTTAGGTGCCGTTAAAGCCAGTATTCTATAACAGGTGCCGTTACTTCGGCCCAAGTCAGGCCATTGCTACATGTAACCTGTCTGTCTGTCTGTCTGTCTCAGGAGACACACACCGTACGGGAACCAGACAGACTACAGGATATTTGAGCTCAACAAACGGCTACAGAACTGGACAGAGGTAGAGAGGAGCTGAACGCATAACTTCATCTCTCTGCCCGTCTGTCTGTCTGCCCGTCTGTCTGCCCGTCTGTCTGCCCGTCTGTCTGCCCGTCTGTCTGCCCGTCTGTCTGCCCGTCTGTCTGTCTGCCCGTCTGTCTGTCTGTCTGCCCGTCTGTCTGTCTGCCCGTCTGCCTGTCTGTCTGCCTGTCTGCCCGTCTGTCTGTCTTTCATTCTTCTTCCCCCTCGTTCTCACGTTGTTTTACTAAGACTACCATACTGAATACTATGCTAACTCTCTCCTCTCTCTCTCCTCTCTCTAGCAGTGTGATAACCTGTGGTGGGATGAGTTCACTACAGAGTTCTTTGTTTTAGTACCTACTAGGCTGACTGAACATGTTGTTAACTATTCCCCTCTCTCTCTGTCTCTCTCTCTGTCTCTCTCTCTGTCTCTCTCTCTGTCTCTCTCCATCTCTCTCCTCTCTCTAGGAATGTGATAATCTGTGGTGGGATGCGTTCACTACAGAGTTCTTTGAGGACGATGCCATGTTGACCATAACCTTCTGTCTGGAGGACGGGCCCAAGAGATACAGTAAGAACACACACACACACACACACACACATAGATAGACAGACGGACGGACTGGCGGGCGGACAGTGCTCTCAACACTCAAATCATGAGTTGTTGTTGTATTCTTCTACGTCCTGTTATTAGATTCATATCAAATGTTTTAGGTCACATGACTGACAGGGAAATGCTTCATAGACAACAGGTGTAGACTGACAGGGAAATGCTTCATAGACAACAGGTGTAGACTGACAGGGAAATGCTTCATAGACAACAGGTGTAGACTAACAGGGAAATGCTTCATAGACAACAGGTGTAGACTAACAGGGAAATGCTTCATAGACAACAGGTGTAGACTAACAGGGAAATGCTTCATAGACAACAGGTGTAGACTAACAGGGAAATGCTTCATAGACGACAGGTGTAGACTGACAGGGAAATGCTTCATAGACGACAGGTGTAGACTGACAGGGAAATGCTTCATAGACAACAGGTGTAGACTGACAGGGAAATGCTTCATAGACAACAGGTGTAGACTGACAGGGAAATGCTTCATAGACAACAGGTGTAGACTGACAGGGAAATGCTTCATAGACAACAGGTGTAGACTGACAGGGAAATGCTTCATAGACAACAGGTGTAGACTGACAGGGAAATGCTTCATAGACGACAGGTGTAGACTAACAGGGAAATGCTTCATAGACAACAGGTGTAGACTGACAGGGAAATGCTTCATAGACAACAGGTGTAGACTGACAGGGAAATGCTTCATAGACAACAGGTGTAGACTGACAGGGAAATGCTTCATAGACAACAGGTGTAGACTAACAGGGAAATGCTTCATAGACAACAGGTGTAGACTAACAGGGAAATGCTTCATAGACGACAGGTGTAGACTGACAGGGAAATGCTTCATAGACAACAGGTGTAGACTGACAGGGAAATGCTTCATAGACAACAGGTGTAGACTGACAGGGAAATGCTTCATAGACAACAGGTGTAGACTAACAGGGAAATGCTTTCCAACAATGCAGAGTTAAAGATGAGAATAAAAAGATATTGAAATTGTGACACAAGGAAGAAACTCACAGTGAATAACAATAAGGAGTGAAAATAACATGGTTATATACAGGAAGTACCAGTACTGAGTCAATGTGTAGTGGTATGAGGTAGTAACATGGTTATATACAGGAAGTACCAGTACTGAGTCAATGTGTAGGGATATAAGGTAGTAACATGGTTATATACAGGAAGTACCAGTACTGAGTCAATGTGTAGGGATATAAGGTAATAACATGGCTATATACAGGAAGTACCAGTACTGAGTCAATGTGTAGGGGTATGAGGTAATAACATGGCTATATACAGGAAGTACCAGTACTGAGTCAATGTGTAGGGATATAAGGTAATAACATGGCTATATACAGGAAGTACCAGTACTGAGTCAATGTGTAGGGCTATGAGGTAATTGAGGTAGCTATATACTGTACATATAGGTAGGGGTGAAGTGACTCGGCAACAGGATAGATAACAGACAGTAGCAGCAGCTTTGGTGGTGAGTATGAAAGTGTGGTGTTTGTGTGTGTGTGTGTGTGTATGTGTGTTTTGGGTGTTAGTGTGTGTGTGCATAGACAATGCAAGAGAGTTAGTGCCAAAAAGTCATGATTCTAGTCTGTTTTGTAATGAATACGGGCCAGTTTCCTGGACACAGACTAAGCCTGGATTCTGCATTGATCTGGCTGATTGGTTCAGGACCAGGGTTAATGTGTGTCTGGGAAACCACCCTCTAAGATTGTTGTTGTGTACTTACGCTCCACTGTTCTTCTGCTTCCTGTCTCCTCCTCCTCCTCCGCAGCGATTGGCCGGACGTTGATCCCGCGGTACTTCCGGAGTATATTCGAGGGGGGCGCCACCGACCTTTACTACGTGTTGAAGCACCCCAAAGAGTCCTTCCACAACAACTTCGTCTCGCTGGACTGTGACCAGTGTACCATGGTTACGCAGAACGGAAAACCCATGTTCACACAGGTGTGTGTGTGTGTGTGCGCAGGCTATGTCTTTCCTGCGGACACTAGTGTAAACATGAGGCAGAATCCTAACATCAAAATCTGCATTTGTAACTGAACTGAATGAGTTCAGTGCATCGTCTATGTGAAAGTCTACACATGTAAATCATGCTAGAATTCGGCCCATAGTTGCTGGTGAATTGCTATCTTGCACACAACAAATATTGTGAACATAACTTTGGTGATCTCCTTTTGTAGAAAGTGCAACCCTGACCTCTGACCCCTCTAGGTGTGTGTGGAGGGTCGTCTGTACCTGGAGTTCATGTTTGACGACATGATGAGGATCAAGACGTGGCATTTCAGCATCCGACAGCACCGTGAACTGATACCACGCAGTATACTGGCCATGCACGTGAGTCACACACACACACACACACACACACACTCACCTGTTGTCTAATAGCGATGGTAGACAGATCAATACATGGTGTCCGACCTCTGTAACCCCTGACCTCTGTAACCCCTGACCTCTGTAACCCCTGACCTCTGTAACCCCTGACCTCTGTAACCCCTGACCTCTAACCCTACAGGCCCAGGACCCCCAGATGTTAGACCAGCTGTCTAAGAACATCACCAGATGTGGACTGTCTAACTCCACCCTCAACTACCTCCGAGTGAGTACACACAAACATCAACAACAACACGCGTAGATCACTGCCTTCCAGTGAGTACACACAAACATCAACAACAACAAACGTAGATCACTGCCTTCCAGTGAGTACACACAAACATCAACAACAACAAACGTAGATCACTGCCTTCCAGTGAGTACACACAAACATCAACAACAACAAAAGTAGATCCCTACCTCCTAGTGAGTACACACAAACATCAACAACAACAAACGTAGATCACTGCCTCCCAGTGAGTACACACAAACATCAACAACAACAAAAGTAGATCCCTACCTCCTAGTGAGTACACACAAAGATCAACAACAACAAACGTAGATCCCTACCTCCCAGTGAGTACACACAAACATCAACATCAACAAACGTAGATCAGTGAGTACACACAAACATCAACAACAACAAACGTAGATCACTGCCTTCCAGTGAGTACACACAAACATCAACAACAACAAACGTAGATCACTGCCTTCCAGTGAGTACACACAAACATCAACAACAACAAACGTAGATCACTACCTCCCAGTGAGTACACACAAACATCAACAACAACAAACGTAGATCACTACCTCCCAGTGAGTACACACAAACATCAACAACAACAAACGTAGATCACTACCTCCCAGTGAGTACACACAAACATCAACAACAACAAACGTAGATCACTGCCTCCCAGTGAGTACACACAAACATCAACAACAACAAAAGTAGATCCCTACCTCCTAGTGAGTACACACAAAGATTAACAACAACAAATGTAGATCCCTACCTCCCAGTGAGTACACACAAACATCAACATCAACAAACGTAGATCCCTACCTCCCAGTGAGGACACACAAACATCAACATCAACAAACGTAGATCCCTGCCTCCCAGTGAGTACACACAAACATCAACAAACGTAGATCCCTGCCTCCCAGTGAGTACACACAAACATCAACAACAACAAACGTAGATCCCTACCTCCCAGTGAATACACACAAACATCAACAACAACAAACGTAGATCCCTACCTTGATACAGTGCCTTGCAAAAGTATTCATACCTCTTGGATTTATTCTAATTGTATTTTGTTACAACGTGGGATAGATTTAATAATAGATTTAATTGTAATTTTTTTGTCAACAATCCACTCAATACTCTGTCAATTCTATTTTTTTTTAAGATTAAGAATTGGATAACTAAAATATAGTCGTAGCCCCTTTGTTTAGGAAAGTGTAAATTAATTCAGGAGTAAAAAATAAAATTATACAATGACTGTGAGGTTAAAGTGCAAACTTTCATTTGAGGGTATTTTCATCCACATCGGGTGAACCGTTTCGAAATTACAGCACTTTTTCTATGTAGTCCCCCATTTAAAGGGGACCAAAAGTATTAGGATAAATTCACTTGTCTATTAAAGTAGTTACTATCACACAATGACTACATCAAGCTGGTGACTCTACAAACTGGCTGGATGCATTTTCTGTTTGTTTTGGTTGCGTTTCAGATTATTTTGTTCCCAATAGAAATTCATGTAAAATAATGTATTGTGTCATTTTAGTCACTTTTATTGTAAATAACAATGGAATATATTTCTAAACACTAATACATTAATGTGGATGCTACCATGATTATGGATAGTCAAGAATGAATTGTGAATAATGATATGTGAGAAAGTTACAGACCCGTAAATATCATACCCCCAATGCTATCCTCCCCTCGTATTGTAATGGTGAGAGGATATCATGTTCCTCATAGGTATAGTAGTAGTTTAACATAGTACTGATAGGTATAGTAGTAGTTTAACATAGTACTGATAGGTATAGTAGTAGTTTAACATAGTACTGATAGGTATAGTAGTAGTTTAACATAGTACTGATAGGTAGGGTAGTAGTTTAACATAATACTGATAGGTATAGTAGTAGTTTAACATAGTACTGATGGGTATAGTAGTAGTTTAACATAGTACTGATGGGTATAGTAGTAGTTTAACATAGTACTGATAGGTATAGTAGTAGTTTAACATAGTACTGATAGGTATAGTAGTAGTTTAATATAGTACTGATAGGTATAGTAGTAGTTTAACATAGTGCTGATAGGTAGGGTAGTAGTTTAACATAGTGCTGATAGGTAGGGTAGTAGTTTAACATAGTACTGATAGGTAGGGTAGTAGTTTAACATAGTACTGATAGGTAGGGTAGTAGTTTAACATAGTACTGATGGGTATAGTAGTAGTTTAATATAGTACTGATAGGTAGGGCAGTAGTTTAATATAGTACTGATAGGTAGGGCAGTAGTTTAATATAGTACTGATAGGTAGGGCAGTAGTTTAACATAGTACTGATGGGTAGGGTAGTAGTTTAACATAGTACTGATGGGTAGGGTAGTAGTTTAATATAGTACTGATAGGTATAGTAGTAGTTTAACATAGTACTGATGGGTAGGGTAGTAGTTTAATATAGTACTGATAGGTAGGGCAGTAGTTTAACATAGTACTGATAGGTAGGGCAGTAGTTTAACATAGTACTGATAGGTAGGGCAGTAGTTTAACATAGTACTGATAGGTAGGGCAGTAGTTTAACATAGTACTGATAGGTATAGTAGTAGTTTAATATAGTACTGATAGGTAGGGTAGTAGTTTAACATTGTACTGATAGGTATAGTAGTAGTTTAACATTGTACTGATAGGTATAGTAGTAGTTTAACATAGTACTGATAGGTAGGGTAGTAGTTTAACATAGTACTGATAGGTATAGTAGTAGTTTAATATAGTACTGATGGGTAGGGCAGTAGTTTAACATAGTACTGATAGGTAGGGTAGTAGTTTAATATAGTACTGATAGGTAGGGTAGTAGTTTAATATAGTACTGATAGGTATAGTAGTAGTTTAATATAGTACTGATAGGTAGGGTAGTAGTTTAACATAGTACTGATAGGTAGGGTAGTAGTTTAATATAGTACTGATAGGTAGGGTAGTAGTTTAATATAGTACTGATAGGTATAGTAGTAGTTTAATATAGTACTGATAGGTAGGGTAGTAGTTTAACATAGTACTGATAGGTAGGGTAGTAGTTTAACATAGTACTGATGGGTAGGGTAGTAGTTTAATATAGTACTGATAGGTAGGGCAGTAGTTTAACATAGTACTGATAGGAATAGTAGTAGTTTAATATAGTACTGATGGGTAAGGCAGTAGTTTAACATAGTACTGATAGGTATAGTAGTAGTTTAATATAGTACTGATAGGTAGGGTAGTACATAGTACTGATAGGTATAGTAGTAGTTTAATATAGTACTGATAGGTATAGTAGTAGTTTAATATAGTACTGATGGGTAGGGCAGTAGTTTAACATAGTACTGATAGGTAGGGTAGTAGTTTAACATAGTACTGGTAGGTATAGTAGTAGTTTAATATTGTACTGATAGGTAGGGTAGTAGTTTAACATTGTACTGATAGGTAGGGTAGTAAATAGTACTGATGGGTAGGGCAGTAGTTTAACATAGTACTGATAGGTAGGGTAGTAGTTTAACATAGTACTGATGGGTAGGGTAGTAGTTTAACATAGTACTGATGGGTAGAGTAGTAGTTTAATATAGTACTGATAGGTAGGGTAGTAGTTTAATATAGTACTGATAGGTAGGGTAGTAGTTTAACATAGTACTCATGGGTATGGTAGTAGTTTAACATAGTACTGATGGGTAGGGTAGTAGTTTAACATAGTACTGATGGGTAGGGTAGTAGTTTAATATAGTACTGATAGGTAGGGTAGTAGTTTAATATAGTACTGATAGGTATGGTAGTAGTTTAACATAGTACTGATGGGTAGGGTAGTAGTTTAACAGTACTGATGGGTAGGGTAGTAGTTTAACATAGTACTGATAGGTAGGGTAGTAGTTTAACATAGTACTGATAGGTATGGTAGTAGTTTAACATAGTACTGATAGGTATAGTAGTAGTTTAACATAGTACTGATAGGTATAGTAGTAGTTTAACATAGTACTGATGGGTATGGTAGTAGTTTAACATAGTACTGATAGGTATGGTAGTAGTTTAACATAGTACTGATAGGTATGGTAGTAGTTTAACATAGTACTGATGGGTAGGGTAGTAGTTTAACATAGTACTGATAGGTATGGTAGTAGTTTAACATAGTACTGATAGGTATGGTAGTAGTTTAACATAGTACTGATAGGTATAGTAGTAGTTTAACATAGTACTGATAGGTAGGGTAGTAGTTTAACATAGTACTGATGGATAGGGTAGTAGTTTAACATGGTACTGATGGATAGGGTAGTAGTTTAACATAGTGCTGATATGTATAGTAGTAGTTTAATATAGTACTGATAGGTATAGTAGTAGTTTAACATAGTACTGATAGGTATAGTAGTAGTTTAATATAGTACTGATTGGTAGGGTAGTAGTTTAATATAGTACTGATAGGTAGGGTAGTAGTTTAACATAGTACTGATAGGTATGGTAGTAGTTTAATATAGTACTGATAGGTATGGTAGTAGTTTAACATAGTACTGATAGGTAGGGTAGTAGTTTAACATGGTACTGATGGATAGGGTAGTAGTTTAATATAGTACTGATAGGTATAGTAGTAGTTTAACATAGTACTGATGGGTAGGGTAGTAGTTTAACATAGTACTGAAGGGTAGGGTAGTAGTTTAACATAGTACTGATGGGTATAGTAGTAGTTTAATATAGTACTGATAGGTATAGTAGTAGTTTAACATAGTACTGATAGGTAGGGTAGTAGTTTAATATAGTACTGATAGGTAGGGTAGTAGTTTAATATAGTACTGATGGGTATAGTAGTAGTTTAACATAGTACTGATAGGTATAGTAGTAGTTTAACATAATACTGATAGGTATAGTAGTAGTTTAACATAGTACTGATAGGTAGGGTAGTAGTTTAACATAGTACTGATAGGTAGGGTAGTAGTTTAACATAGTACTGATGGGTAGGGTAGTAGTTTAATATAGTACTGATAGGTAGGGTAGTAGTTTAATATAGTACTGATAGGTAGGGTAGTAGTTTAACATAGTACTGATGGGTAGGGTAGTAGTTTAACATAGTACTGATAGGTAGGGTAGTAGTTTAACATAGTACTGATGGGTAGGGTAGTAGTTTAACATAGTACTGATAGGTAGGGTGGTAGTTTAACATAGTACTGATGGATAGGGTAGTAGTTTAACATAGTACTGATAGGTAGGGTAGTAGTTTAACATGGTACTGATGGATAGGGTAGTAGTTTAACATAGTGCTGATATGTATAGTAGTAGTTTAATATAGTACTGATGGGTAGGGTAGTAGTTTAATATAGTACTGATAGGTAGGGTAGTACATAGTACTGATAGGTATAGTAGTAGTTTAACATAGTACTGATAGGTATAGTAGTAGTTTAACATAGTACTGATAGGTATAGTAGTAGTTTAACATAAACTACTACTATACCTATCAGTACTATGTTAAACTACTACTATACCTATCAGTACTATGTTAGTACTGATAGGTATAGTAGTAGTTTAACATAGTACTGATGGGTATAGTAGTAGTTTAACATAGTACTGATAGGTATAGTAGTAGTTTATGTTAAACTACTACCCTACCTATCAGTATTATGTTAAACTACTACTATACCTATCAGTACTATGTTAAACTACTACTATACCCATCAGTACTATGTTAAACTACTACTACACCTATCAGTACTAACATAGTACTGATGGGTAGGGTAGTAGTTTAACATAGTACTGATAGGTAGGGTAGTACATAGTACTGATAGGTATAGTAGTAGTTTCATCTTGTCCCCTGATATTGCCATATAGCTTCCACCTATCAAACCTTTCAGACCTAGGGGGGGGTTTCTGGACGGGCCTGACAACTAGAGTAGAACATTTTACTGAAGTCCACTGTGAAGGACATCGTGTGAAGAGAGGGTCTTGTCTTTCTTGTCATGAATAATTCACACCTGGTGGTAATTTCCACTACACAAAGAATGGCTGTCTTGTCTCTCTATCATCTCAAGTCTCCCTCCCTCCCTCCCTCCCTCCCTCCGTCATGTGTCTCTCCGGTAGCTGTGTGTGATTTTGGAGCCCATGCAGGAGCTGATGTCCAGACACAAGACCTACAGCCTCAGCCCCAGGGACTGTCTCAAGACCTGCCTCTTTCAGAAGTGGCAACGCATGGTGGCCCCGCCAGGTAACACACACACACAACACGGAGGCGCATACACACACACACACACACAACGCGCAGCGAACACACACAGGCAGACAGAACGCGCACACACACACTCCTCCTCCCTAACACCAAACTCTCCCTCTCTCCCCCCTTTCCCCCAGAGGAGCCGGAGAGGCAGGCTCCCAGTAAGCACACACACGCGCGCACACACACACAAACTCTCACACACACATCAAGATTGGGTTCCGGGTTCCAAGACTGCACACACCTCTTCACCTCTGTCCTAACTCTCTCTCCCGCTCTCCTCTCTCCCCTTCCTCTCTCCTCCCCAACTCTAACCCCCCCCTCCTCTCCTCTCCCCCTCCTCTCTCCTCTCTCCTCTAGCTGAACCAGCCAGACAGGCCCCTAATAAGAGGAGGAAGCGTAAGATGTCAGGCGGCAGCACCATGAGTGCCGGAGGAGGAACCACCAACAACAACAACAAGAAGAAGAGTCCAGCTAGCAGCTTCCCCCTGTCCAGCCAAGTACCAGTAAGTAGCAGTCAAATCAATCACATGTATTTTATGAAGCCCTTTTTACGTCAGCAGTTGTCACAGTGTGTTGCAGTTATGTGGTCTAAAACGTCAAAGAGCAAGCAAAGTAGAAGCCAGACCACAGTGGCCAGGAAAACCTTCCTGTAAGGAAGAAACCTATCTTCTACACCCCTATCTTTTTAATAATGTTATCTCCCTCCCTTTTAGGATGTGATGGTTGAGGAAGAGCCCACCCTGATAGGAGGGGAGCTAGCTGTAATAGCAGTAGTAGTCGTCTCCTCCCCCTATCTCTGTAATAATGGTTTCTTCCTCCCCTATAGGACGTGATGGTGGTGGGAGAGCCCACCCTGATGGGAGGGGAGTTTGGGGACGAGGACGAGCGCCTGATCACGCGACTGGAGAACCAACAGTTCGACGCGGCCAACGGCATCGATGACGAGGACAGCTTCAACAACAGCCCCGCGCTTGGCGCCAACTCTCCCTGGAACAACAAGGCCCCATCCAGCCAGGAGAGCAAGAGTGACAACCCTACGTCTCAGGCCTCACAGTAGAGGAGGGGAGGGAGGGGAGGGGCTTCCATAGTCTTAAAGGGGTTTCCTCTCCTTGTGGGTGTGTGTCAATTGTCTGTAGTGGCTTCCTGACTGTTCTTATCTTTTTCTCTTAAAGGGGCAATCCGCAGTTGAAAAAATAACCAAGCGTCACCCCTAACTCTTGTTTTAGTAAAAAGCTGAGGGATGGGACCCACTCTAAAATTCATAGACAGCTATGGGTACAAGGACTGACCATCCAAGATATAACAAATAAATATTGTTTTAATCATGCTTTGAGGCTATACAGTTTGTCATTACATTTACAATGGTTACAGAGTAAAACAAGTGTATATTGTGGGTTGTGGTGGGGTACGTCAGGTGAATGAAGCTCCTGAGACATTTCTAGGTTATATTCCTCAAGAATCAACGGGTACATATCATTTATTTACACGTCCAAAATATGGATGGAGTGACTGCGGATTGCCCCTTTTGGAACATGGATTTTATCTAGGCCTGTGGAGTAGAAGGAGGATCTCACTGGTTGATCGAGGTTTCCTTTGGAACATGGATTTTATCTAGGCCTGCGGAGTAGAAGGAGGATCTCACTGGTTGATCGAGGTTTCCTTTGGAACATGGATTTTATCTAGGCCTGTGTAGTAGAAGGAGGATCTCACTGGTTGATCGAGGTTTCCTTTGGAACATGGATTTTATCTAGGCCTGTGGAGTAGAAGGAGGATCTCACTGGTTGATCGAGGTTTCCTTTGGAACATGGATTTTATCTAGGCCTGCGGAGTAGAAGGAGGGTCTCACTGGTTGATCGAGGTTTCCTTTGGAACATGGATTTTATCTAGGCCTGCGGAGTAGAAGGAGGATCTCACTGGTTGATCGAGGTTTCCTTTGGAACATGGATTTTATCTAGGCCTGCGGAGTAGAAGGAGGATCTCACTGGTTGATCGAGGTTTCCTTTGGAACATGGATTTTATCTAGGCCTGTGTAGTAGAAGGAGGATCTCACTGGTTGATCGAGGTTTCCTTTGGAACATGGATTTTATCTAGGCCTGTGTAGTAGAAGGAGGATCTCACTGGTTGATCGAGGATTCCTTTCCTTGTCTACCTTCCTACATCAGTTCTGATGTGAGAGCTTGGTAGGTGAAAGGAAACAACAGAGCTGTTTCTTATATGGGCCTCCTCCATACCTGTCTCTCCTAGCTGGTCTTTTAAGGAGAGACCTGAGGAGAGGGAAGGCGCTTGGGACAGTTGAGATGCACCCAGGTAGGGGTGCAGGAAGGGGGGGTGGGGTAGGGTAGGGAGAGGGTGGTTGAGTGGGGGAGGGGGACCCGAGGAGTCGCTTATGGACGATTACTCACACATCTACCTTCAGAAGATTCATGGTCACTAGATATGGAGTCTTAACTCTGGTCCACTCTGCTGCTGCACGTGTGTGTGTGTGTGTGTGTGGCTGTACTTGGTCAGAACAAAAGCCTGGACTGTGCCAAAGCAACTGGAGTTGAGATCCAATCAGTTTAAAATGCTTTCTCACACACACAGACACACACACACACACCATTGAAGGAGTACTGATCCAACCTATTAACAGATAACAGAAAGCATTTAAACAACAACAACATTTTAGAGTTTTATACCAGTCTCTATTTCCCTAGAACGTTTTTATTTGGTTTTCTACTCCTGCATTTCAAATCTACTTTTTATTTGTTATTTTTTACCGACGATATTGAGAAGCTAACAGACCAAGGAGCCAGAAAACAGGACTGCTTTTATTCTACCCCTTCCCCCCTGACAAAATATATTTGGTTTGTTTTAATGTCTTTTATGTTTTAAAGAGAAATAATTGTGGATGTTTTTTGAGATTGATTTTCTCCTTGTTTTTAGTGTATTTGTGCTTGTATATTTAAGGTAGTAGCAAAGTTCTGTACGACTGTATTCTGACTTAGAGGTTCCTGAAGCCATTCTGATCTAATGGAAAGAAACAAAATAAAAAAGAAATGGACAAAAAGAAGAAAAAAACACATGAACCTCTCAACCAATCCTCCATCTCCTTCTCTCTCTCCCTCTCTCTCTCTTTAGAGTGTCCATCCTGATCATAACAGTGACACCTCTCCATCTCTCTCTTTCTCTCTCTCTCTCTTTAGAGTGTCCATCCTGATCATAACAGTGACACCTCTCCATCTCCATCTCCTTCTCTCTCTTTCTCTCTCTCTCTCTCTAGAGTGTCCATCCTGATCATAACAGTGACACCTCTCTCTGTCTCTCTCTGTCTCTCTCTCTCTCTCTAGAGTGTCCATCCTGATCATAACAGTGACACCTCTCTCTGTCTCTCTCTGTCTCTCTCTCTCTCTCTAGAGTGTCCATCCTGATCATAACAGTGACACCTCTCCATCTCCATCTCCTTCTCTCTCTTTCTCTCTTTCTCTCTCTCTCTGTCTCTCTCTCTTTAGTGTCCATCCTGATCATAACAGTGACACCTCTCCATCTCTCTCTCTGTCTCTCTCTCTCTTTAGAGTGTCCATCCTGATCATAACAGTGACACCTCTCCATCTCTCTCTCTGTCTCTCTCTCTCTCTTTAGAGTGTCCATCCTGATCATAACAGTGACACCTCTCCATCTCTCTCTCTGTCTCTCTCTCTCTCTTTAGAGTGTCCATCCTGATCATAACAGTGACACCTCTCCATCTCTCTCTCTGTCTCTCTCTCTCTCTCTCTCTTTAGAGTGTCCATCCTGATCATAACAGTGACACCTCTCCATCTCTCTCTCTGTCTCTCTCTCTCTTTAGAGTGTCCATCCTGATCATAACAGTGACACCTCTCCATCTCTCTCTCTGTCTCTCTCTCTCTCTTTAGAGTGTCCATCCTGATCATAACAGTGACACCTCTCCATCTCTCTCTCTGTCTCTCTCTCTCTCTCTCTTTAGAGTGTCCATCCTGATCATAACAGTGACACCTCTCCATCTCTCTCTCTGTCTCTCTCTCTCTTTAGAGTGTCCATCCTGATCATAACAGTGACACCTCTCCATCTCTCTCTCTGTCTCTCTCTCTGTTTAGAGTGTCCATCCTGATCATAACAGTGACACCTCTCTCTCTGTCTCTCTCTTTTTTCTTTCTTTTAAGATGTTTTTGACTTGTGTACATTCATTTATAAAACCCTGGGGTACAGTCACCATTGAGAAGACATGTTTGCATCTTCCAGTTCAGCAGATTTATTTTTTCATTTCATTTTTTCTATTTATTTTGAATGAAATATCAGATATCCGTTCTGTTTCTCCACCCCCCTGGTTACACACACTCATCCTAAATGTACACTACTATTAGCAAATAAGCTAACTATCTACTGCTGTTTATTAAGAAGTCTGAAAAGACAACCTGACATAATTCATCCATGATTGTGTTTCAAATGGCACCCTATTCCCTATCAAGTTATGGTCGAAAGTAGTGCACTACATACAGAATAGAGTGCCATTTGGGACGCAACCCCAGCTAGTTATTCATGTTTAACTGAAGTCGTAGGGTTGTATATATTTCCAATACCTGTGTTGTATAGGCTTGATCTGTAATATTGAGCCTGTTGCGCATGTGTTTGGTAATACCTTCAATTCTCACAAGGGGGCGCTGTTAGAGGATCACAAATAAAATAATTTTATAACAACTTTATACATCCAGTTCAAACATGTGCAGTGATATGATCTGCCCCCCTCCCCCCTCTCCAAAGCACCCTATGTAGTGCAGTACTTTTGATCAGGGCCAATATGAGAACAGGGGGACATTTGAGACATGGCCCATGTTATTTAGTTCTGTAAATGTTGTTCCAGCTCTGTCAAGTACATTGTGTACATTTTCAGTACAGCTCTGGCTTTTAACCGGTAACAGAGAGAGAGTCTGTCCCGAATGGCACCCTATTCCCTACATAGAGCACTACTTTGGACCAGGACCCATTGGTTCTGGTCAAAGGTAGTGCACTATATAAGGGATCAGGGGGCCATTTTGGATGCAGCCTAGAGAAAGGTGACTGGTACCCTAAACCAACCCTGTAGAAAAAGCCTTGTTTGATATTTTGGTTAGTTTTCTGCCCTTGATACTTATTGATTAATTAATGTATGGTACCAATAAAAATATACATTTTCACTTTAAAATGAACATGGGGCTCTTATTTACTCTTAGGGACTTTTATTGTTGTACATGTGTATCTGTTGCTCATGCCTCACAGTGAACAAAAATACCCTGAACAAAAATACAGCAATTTGAAAGACTTTACTGACTTACAGTTCATATAAGGAAATCAGTCAATATAAATAAATTAATTGGGCCCTGAAATGGATTTCACATGACTGGGAATACAGATATGCATCTGTTGGTCACAGATACCTTTAAAAAAGTAGGGGTGTGGATCAGAACCAGTCAGTATCTGCTGTGACCACCATCTGCCTCCTGCAGCGTGACATCTCCTTCACATAGAGTTGATCAGGCTGTTGATTGTGGCCTGTGGAATGTTGTCCCACTCCTCTTCAATGGCTGTGCAAAGTTGCTGGATATTGGTGGGAACTGGAACACGCTGTCGTAAACGTCAATCCAGAGCATCCCGAATAGGCTGAATGGGCGATATGTCTGGTTAGTATGCAGGGGAAGAACTGGGACATTTTCAGCTTCTAGGAATTGTGATTAGATCCTTGCGACATGGGGCCGTGCATTATGCTGAAACAGGAGGTGATGGCGACGGATGAACGGCACGACAACGGGCCTCAGGATCTCGTCATGCTATTTCTGTGCGTTCAAATTGCCATCAATAAAATGCAATTGTGTTCGTTGTCTGTGGCTTATACCTGCCCATACATAACCCCACAGCCACTATGGGACTCTGATCACAACAATGGCATCAGCAAACCCCTCGCCCACATGACACCATGCACGCTGTCTGCCATCTGCCCGGTACAGATGAAACCGGGATTCATCTGTGAAGATCACACTTCTCCAGCGTGCCAGTGGTCATCGAAGGTGAGCATTTGCCAACTGAAGTCAGGTCAAGACCCTGGTGAGGACGACGAGCATGCAGATAAGCTTGAGACGGTTTCTGACAGTTTGTGCAGAAATTCTTCAGCCGCCCTGACAGTTTCATCAGCTGTCCAGGTGGCTGGTCTCAGACCATCCCGCAGGGGAATAAGCTGGATGTGGAGGTCCTGCGCTGGCAGGGTTACACGTGGTCTGCGGTTGAGAGGCCGATTGGACCTACTCCCAAATTCTCCAAAACAGCACATCTTAGAGTAGCCTTTTATTGTCCCCAGTTTAAGGTGCACCTGTGTAATGATCAACTTCTTGATATGCCTCACCTGTCAGGTGGATGGATTATCTTGGCAGAGGACAAATGATCACTAACAGGGATGTAAACACATTCTCTCTTTACCTCTCTTGCTCTCTCTCTCTACACCCCCCTCTCTCGCTCTCGCTCTCGCTCTCTCTCTCTCTCTCTCTCTCTCTCTCTCTCTCTCTCTACCCCCTTCTCTCTCTAAGTCTGTTTAAATGGTGATACAAATGTAGATCAGAAGATGTTATAGCCCTGATGAAGGGTAAGTTTGGTTACATTCAGGTGTCTGTGTGTGTGTGTGTGTGTGTATGTGTGTGTGTGTGCGTGCGTGTATTGCTACTGTCTGACACCTCTATATTTTCTAAACTGTGGTTAGTGAAAGGGAGGTCTAGTGACTCAGATAGAGATGTGTGTGTGTGGGCGTGTCTATGCATGTCTGCCTGTTAGACCCTGCCTGCGAGTGTGTGTGTTCCAGACCTGCGGGTGTCACAGGCATAGCCAGCCAATCAGAGGAGGTTGAGGGCTCTGTGGATCAGATGTAGCCTCAACACATCCTCACCCTCCTGCCACGCCTACACACCTACGAGAAGATGAGGTACGAGTGTGTGTTCTGCTTCCTGTGTCAGTTGGAGAGCTATACGACACGGTTCCTCGTGTGTGTGTGTGTGTGTGTGCGTGTGTGTGTGTGTGTGTGCGTGTGCGTGTGCGTGTGCGTGTGTGTGTGTGTGTGTGTGTGAGAGAGTGTATGTGTGTTTGTGTGGGTATGTATGTGTGTGTGTGTGAGAGTGTATGTGTGTGTGTGTATAGATGTTTGTGTCTGTCTGTCTCTCTCTCTCTCTGTGTGTGGGAATGTGTTTGTTTCTGTGTGTGTGTGTAAGAGAGAGAGTGTATGTGTGTTTGTGTGGGTATGTGGGTGTGTGTGTGTGTATATGTGTGTGTGTTTGTGTCTGTCTCTCTCTGTCTGTCTGTCTGTCTGTCTGTCTGTCTGTCTGTCTGTCTGTCTGTCTGTCTGTCTGTCTGTCTGTCTCTCTCTCTCTCTCTCTCTCTCTCTCTCTCTCTCTCTCCTCTCTCTCTCTCTCTCTCTCTCTCTCTCTCTCTCTCTCTCTCTCTCTCTCTCTGTGAGTGCATGTGTTTGTTTCTGTGTGTGTGTGTGTGTGTGTGTGTATAGATGTGTGTGTGTGTTTGTGTCTGTCTCTCTCTCTCTCTGTGAATGTGTGTGTGTGTGTGTGTGTGTGTGTGTGTGTGTGTGTGTGTGTGTGTGTGTGTGAGAGTGTGTGTGTGTTTGTTTGTCTTTGTGTGGGTATGTATGTGTGTGTATGTGTGTGTGTTATGCTTGCTGTATCAGTTTGAGAGCTATATGACAAGGTTCCTCATGTGCAGTGAGTGTATGTGTGTGTGTGTGTGTGTATGTGTGTGTGTTAGTGTCTGTGTGTGTGTGTGTGTGTGTTTGTTTGTCTTTGTGTGTGGTTGTGTGTGTGTGTGTGTTTGTGTCTGTCTCTCTCTCTGTGTCTGTGTGTGTGTGTGTGTTTGTGTCTGTCTGTCTGTCTGTCTGTCTCTCTCTGTGTGTGCATGTGTTTGTTTCTGTGTGTGTGTGTGGGTGTGTGTATGTGTGTGTGTATAGATGTGTTTGTGTCTGTCTGTCTGTCTCACTCTCTCTGTGTGTGTGTGTGAATGTGTTTGTTTCTCTGTGTGTGTGTGTGTGTGTGTGTGTGAGAGAGAGAGAGAGAGAGAATGTGAATGTGTGTGTGTGTGTGTGTGTGTATGTATAGATGTGTGTTTGTGTCTGTCTGTCTGTCTGTCTGTCTGTCTGTCTGTCTGTCTGTCTGTCTGTCTGTCTGTCTGTCTGTCTGTCTGTCTGTCTGTCTGTCTGTCTCTCTCTCTGTGTGTGTGTGTGTGTTGTTTGTTTGTTTGTTTGTTTGTTTGTGTCTGTCTGTCTGTCTGTCTGTCTGTCTGTCTGTCTGTCTGTCTGTCTGTCTCTCTCTCTCTCTCTCTCTCTGTGAGTGCATGTGTTTGTTTCTGTGTGTGTGTGTGTGTGTGTGTGTGTGTGTGGGTGTGTGTGAGAGAGAGAGAGAGTGTATGTGTGTTTATGTGGGTGTGTGTGTGTGTGTATAGATGTGTGTGTGTGTTTGTGTCTGTCTCTCTCTCTCTCACTCTGTGAATGTGTGTGTGTGTGTGTGTGTGTGTGTGTGTGTGAGAGAGTGTGTGTGTGTTTGTTTGTCTTTGTGTATGTATGTGTGTGTATGTGTGTGTGTTATGCTTGCTGTATCAGTTTGAGAGCTATATGACAAGGTTCCTCATGTGCAGTGTGTGTATGTGTGTGTGTTAGTGTCTGTGTGTGTGTGTGTGTGTGTTTGTTTGTCTTTGTGTGTGTGTGTGGGGGGTCTTTGTGTGTGGTTGTGTGTGTGTGTGTGTGTGTCTTTATTTGTCTTTGTGTGGGTATGTGTGTGTGGATATGTATGTGTGTGTTTGTGTCTGTGTGTGTGTGTCTCTGTGTGTGTGTGTGTGTGTGTGTGTGTGTGTCCTCAGCTTTGTCCTGTTTAAAAAATGTTTTAAAACATGTTAAGCCCACCTTTAATCAGTTATTTATTTTTTTTAAATCTGTCAGCTATATTTTGCAGAGGAGCATACTGACTGGACAGGCAAAGAGTAACCCTAACCACTAACCCTAACCACTAACCCCTAACCACTAACCCCTAACCACTAACCCCAACCCTAACCCTAACCCCTAACCCCTAACCACTAACCCCTAACCCTAACCCTAACCCCTAACCCCTAACACCTAACAACTGTAGCTCAGTTGGTAGAGCATGGTGTTTGCAACACCAGGGTTGTGGGTTCGATTCCCACGGGGGGCCAGCACAGAAAAAAAAAATGTATGAAATTGTATGAAATGTATGCATTCACTACTGTAAGTCGCTCTGGATAAGAGCGTCTGCTAAATGACGTAAATGTAAATGTAATTGTAATAACCCCTAACCACCCCTAACCCTAACCACTATTCCCCTAACCACTAACCCCTAACCACTAACCTAACTAACATTAGGCAGCTAGCAAGAAATCGTAGCATATCATACGTATTTCATTTTTTTTTAAACATATTGTATGTTTGCAAATTCATAACATATAATATGAATTGGGTGATAGACATCCACAAATTCATTTGAGGGTTCCCGAGTGGCACAGCGGTCTAAGGCACTGCATCTCAGTCTTAGATGCATCACTACAGACACCCTGGTTTGAATCCAGGCTGTATCACAAGTGGCCTTGATTGGGAGTCCCATAGGGCGGCGCACAATTGGCCCAGCGTTGTCTGGTTTTGGCCGGTGTAGGCCATCATTGTAAATAAGAATTTGTTATTAACTGACTTGCCTAGTTAAATAAAGGTTAAATAAAAAAAAACATACAAAATAATATGAAATGCTTTGAGACCAGGTTGCAGCCATATGCCAGGCTGGAAGCTAGATACTCTAATGAGTGCAGACATTATCACCAGTGGAGGAGAGAGACAGTGTTTTAGTTGATATTAGCTGGCGGTGACAGGCAGGACTTACAGGGGGGATGTTTGTTTAAATGGATTTGATTAAGCTATGTAGCCTATTGATTCCTTCTTGATGAATAAATAAAACCAAAAAGTTTAGTTGTTTCTCTGTTATACTAGCGACCTACAAATGTTATGAAGTTGGCTTCAGCTAACAAGCTAGATAGGTTCCCAATCTCCCAAAATCCCAACTAGCTACCAAGCCACTTCAGGCTATCAAGTAGCTTGTCTAACTATCTTAGCTGGCATGCTTGCTGGCAAGGTTGCTAGACTTTAGAAAAGCAAGCAAGAAGGCCTACTAAATGTATTGAATAAGACTCACATTCCTTTCAATCTTTTACCCAGATTTTAGCAGCGTTGCAGAGAAGCATATTAAGAGTTATGATACTACATACCATAGTACCATGGTGGGTTATGATACTACATACCATGGTGGGTTATGATACTATATACCATGATGGGTTATGATACTATAAACCATGATGGGTTATGATACTATATACCATGATGGGTTATGATACTACATACCACGATGGGTTATGATACTACATACCACGATGGGTTATGATACTATATACCACGATGGGTTATGATACTACATACCACGATGGGTTATGATACTACATACCACGATGGGTTATGATACTACATACCATGATGGGTTATGATACTATATACCATGATGGGTTATGATACTACATACCATGATGGGTTATGATACTACATACCATGATGGGTTATGATACTACATACCATGATGGGTTATGATACTACATACCATGATGGGTTATGATACTACATACCATGATGGGTTATGATACTACATACCATGATGGGTTATGATACTATATACCACGATGGGTTATGATACTATATACCATGATGGGTTATGATACTACATACCATGATGGGTTATGATACTACATACCATGATGGGTTATGATACTATATACCATGATGGGTTATGATACTATATGCCATGATGGGTTATGATACTACATACCATGATGGGTTATGATACTACATACCATGATGGGTTAGGATACTATATACCATGATGGGTTATGATACTACATACCATGATGGGTTATAACACCATATACCATGATGGGTTATGATACTATATACCATGATGGGTTATGATACTATATACCATGATGAGTTATGATACTACATACCATGATGGGTTATAACACCATATACCATGATGGGTTATGATACTATATACCATGATGGGTTATGATACTACATACCATGATGGGTTATGATACTACATACCATGATGGGTTATGATACTATATACCATGATGGGTTATGATACTATATACCATGATGAGTTATAACACCATATACCATGATGGGTTATGATACTATATACCATGATGGGTTATGATACTACATACCATGATGGGTTATGATACTACATACCATGATGGGTTATGATACTACATACCATGATGGGTTATAACACCATATACCATGATGGGTTATGATACTATATACCATGATGGGTTATGATACTACATACCATGATGGGTTATAACACCATATACCATGATGGGTTATGATACTATATACCATGATGGGTTATGATACTATATACCATGATGGGTTATGATACTACATACCATGATGGGTTATAACACCATATACCATGATGGGTTATGATACTATATACCATGATGGGTTATGATACTATATATCATGATGGGTTATGATACTACATACCATGATGGGTTATAACACCATATACCATGATGGGTTATGATACTATATACCATGATGGGTTATGATACTATATACCATGATGGGTTATGATACTATATACCATGATGGGTTATGATACTATATACCATGATGGGTTATGATACTATATACCACGATGGGTTATGATACTATATACCATGATGGGTTATGATACTATTTACCATGATGGGTTATGATACTATATACCATGATGGGTTATTATGATACTATATACCATGATGGGTTATGATACTACATACCGGTGTAGCAGTTGTACTAAGGCATAAAAGTTCTTAAATAATCAATGTGCATCATTCATTTAAATGACAATTGAATAGGTAAAGTGGTATGCTCAAATTACCTCGACTAACCTGTACCCCCCCGCACATTGACTCGGTACCCGTACCCCTGTATATAGCCTCCACATTGACTCTGTACTGGTACCCCCTGTATATAGCCTCCACATTGACTCTGTACTGGTACCCCCTGTATATAACCTCCACATTGACTCTGTACTGGTATTCCCTGTATATAGCCTCCACATTGACTCTGTACTGGTACCACCTGTATATAGCCTCCACATTGACTCTATACTGGTACCCCTGTATATAACCTCCACATTGACTCTGTACTGGTACCCCCTGTATATAGCCTCCACATTGACTCAGTACTGGTATTCCCTGTATATAGCCTCCACATTGACTCAGTACTGGTACCCCCTGTATATAGCCTCCACATTGACTCTGTACTGGTACCCCCTGTATATAGCCTCCACATTGACTCTGTACTGGTATTCCCTGTATATAGCCTCCACATTGACTCTGTACTGGTACCCCCTGTATATAGCCTCCACATTGACTCTGTACTGGTACCCCCTGTATATAGCCTCCACATTGACTCTGTACTGGTACCCCCTGTGTATAGCCTCCACATTGACTCTGTACTGGTACCCCCTGTATATAGCCTCCACATTGACTCGGTACCCGTACCCCCTGTATATAGCCTCCATATTGACTCTGTACTGGTACCCCCTGTATATAGCCTCCACATTGACTCTGTACTGGTACCCCCTGTGTATAGCCTCCACATTGACTCTGTACTGGTACCCCCTGTATATAGCCTCCACATTGACTCTGTACTGGTACCCCCTGTGTATAGCCTCCACATTGACTCTGTACTGGTACCCACTGTATATAGCCTCCACATTGACTCTGTACTGGTATTCCCTGTATATAGCCTCCACATTGACTCAGTACTGGTACCCCCTGTATATAGCCTCCACATTGACTCGGTACCCGTACCCCCTGTATATAGCCTCCACATTGACTCTGTACTGGTACCCCCTGTATATAGCCTCCACATTGACTCAGTACTGGTATTCCCTGTATATAGCCTCCACATTGACTCTGTACTGGTATTCCCTGTATATAGCCTCCACATTGACTCTGTACTGGTACCCCCTGTATATAGCCTCCACATTGACTCTGTACTGGTATTCCCTGTATATCGCCTCCACATTGACTCAGTACTGGTACCCCCTGTATATAGCCTCCACATTGACTCGGTACCCGTACCCCCTGTATATAGCCTCCACATTGACTCTGTACTGGTACCCCCTGTATATAGCCTCCACATTGACTCAGTACCCGTACCCCCTGTATATAGCCTCCACATTGACTCAGTACTGGTATTCCCTGTATATAGCCTCCACATTGACTCTGTACTGGTATTCCCTGTATATAGCCTCCACATTGACTCTGTACTGGTACCCCCTGTATATAGCCTCCACATTGACTCTGTACTGGTATTCCCTGTATATCGCCTCCACATTGACTCGGTACCAGTACCCCCTGTATATAACCTCCACATTGACTCAGAACCGGTATCCCCTGTATATCGCCTCCACATTGACTCGGTACCAGTACCCCCTGTATATAACCTCCACATTGACTCGGTACTGGTACCCCCTGTATATAACCTCCACATTGACTCAGAACCGGTATCCCCTGTATATAGCCTCCACATTGACTCTGTACTGGTACCCCCTGTATATAACCTCCACATTGACTAAGAACCGGTATCCCCTGTATATAGCCTTATAGATGCTATATGACTCTATGACCTGTGTCTTTGATGTTACAACCCTTTACGAACACTAACCATGAATAACCTCTCTGTAACCTTATATTAACCCTTATATGACTCCTGTGTGTTCCTTCGTGGTCTCCTCATGCTACTGACACTACGAACTCTACCATGCCACTATGTAACCTCTACGAACCCTTATAACTCCTATGTGTTCCTGCAGGGTGTTGGGCTCATGTCCCTAGGACCTTTGTCTCTATGACACCTATATGCAACTTTAATGAACCCTCTATGAAGCATTATAACCCCTATATGAAGCATTATAGCCCATATTAGAAGTATTGCAACCTCTATATAAACCTTCTTTGATGCCTGCAGGGGCTCTAATATGGCGTTTCACTCCTATCAACTAAAGAAGAAGCGGCTCCAGTGGGCACACTGATAATGGACACTTGAGGAGAAGAAAAACATTGCCTGGTCCGACGAATCCTGGTTTCTGTTGCGTCATGCTGATGGCAGAGTTGGCGTAAGCAGCATGAGTCCATGGCCCCATCCTGCTTGGTGTCAAAGGTTCAGGCTGGTGGCGTAATGTTTTCCTGGCACATGTTAGGTCTCGGCACACATTGTCCCTTGATATGTTAGGATGGAACACAATACCTTGTAGAATTACCCAAAGAATTCAGGATGTTCTGGTTGCAAAGGGGAGTCCGACCCGGTACTTGATGGGTGTACCTAATAAACTGTCCGGTATATATATATATATATATATATATATATATATATATATATATATATATATATATATATATATATATATACACTATATATATACTATGTAGGGAATAGGGTGCGATATTTGGGATACAACAGTACTCTTTAGTGGCAAAGTGATGTAATTTACTGTTTGCAACTTCCTACTTCCTGTTTGACACTCTGGAGAACAGTTCTCTGTGGTCGGCCATGCACATGAACCAATGGGCCAGCGTCTATGAAATATTAGATATAGGCAGTGTAAGGAAACTTACACATACACACGAATGCACACACACACACATTCACATACGCACATGCGCACGCACAAAATTATTTTATCAACACACTAGATTAATAATCGGGGCGGCAGGTAGCCTAGTGGTTAAAGTGTTGGACTAGTGACCGAAAGGTTGCTAAATCGAATCCTTGAGTTGGCGAGGTAAAAATCTGTCGTTCTGCCCCTGAGCAAGGCAGTTAACCCACTGTTCCTAGGCCGTCATTGTGAATAAGAATTTGTTCTTAACTGACTTGCCTCGTTAAATAAAGGTGAAATAAAAAATAAAATAAAAAGCTGTGGATCATGACTAGATGAGATACAGTCAATGTCACTACATTGAGATGATAGAAGAAGGCCTTTATTGAAAAGCGTAAAATTCCTCTTTCTGATCAGAGATGGTTTGGATCTTGGTATTCACACATCCCTGATACAGACAATAGGACAATGGTCACTTAGATATAAGGAAAACACCCCACCTGCAACATATTATTCTGGGGTAATTGTAAATATAAGGTTGATGAAGGTTGATTTTGTAGGGTCCTTCAGATTTGGATGCGTGGGTTTATTAATTAACTGGGTCAGATTTAATTTAACACAAAAATCCTTTAAACAATCAGAGTCATGGTTTCCCCAGGCAATGTTAAAGTCCCCAACGATTAACACTTCAGAGAGAGAGAGAGAGAGAGAGAGAGAGAGAGAGAGAGAGAGATGGAGAGAGAGAGAGAGAGAGAGAGAGAGAGAGAGAGAGAGAGAGAGACAGAGAGAGAGAGAGAGAGAGAGAGAGAGAGATGGAGAGAGAGAGAGAGAGAGAGAGAGAGAGAGAGAGAGAGAGAGAGAGAAAAGGGAGAACGGGTTGGAAGATGGAAAGGGGAGAGAAAAAGGAAAGGAATATTATTTCTTTTTATTTAACCTTTATTTAACCAGGTAGGCCAGTTGAGAACAAGTTCTCATTTACAACTGCGACCTGGCCAAGATAAAGCAAAGCAGTGCGACACAAACAACAACACAGAGTTACACATGGAATAAACAAACGTACAGTCAATAACACAATAGAAAAAAGTCTATATACAGTGTGTGCAAATGGCGTGAGGAGGTAAGGCAATAAATAGGCCATAGTAGCGAAGTAATTACAATTTAGCAGATTAACACTGGAGTGATAGATGAGCAGATGATGATGTGCAAGTAGAGATACTGGGGTGAAAAAGAGCAGAAAAGTAAATAAATGGGGATGAGGTAGAGAGAGATGGAGAATATACAGCTGCAGCGATCGGTTAGCTGCTCAGATGCTGATGTTTAAAGTTAGCGAGGGAGATATAAGTCTCCAACTCCAGCGATTTTTCAATTCGTTCCAGTCATTGGCAGCAGAGAACTGGAAGGAGAGGTGGCCAAACGAGATGCTCTAAAAAACTTCTCAAATGTCAATTTATTTAACTTGGCAAATCAGTTAAGAACAAATTCTTATTTACAATGACGGCCTAGGAACAGTGGGTTAACTGCCTTGTTCATGGGCAGAACAACAGAATTTTTCCTTGTCAGCTCAGGGATTTGATCATGCAACCTTTCAGTTACAAGTCCAACACTCTAACCACTAGGCTACCTGCCGCCCCAATGTAGTGACATTGACTGTATCTCATCTATTCATGATCCAGAGCTGCTCTAAAACACTTCTCAAATGTCTTCAATGTTATTGTCGATAAGCACATCCCCTTAAAAAGCCTTAAAAACCATGAGAGTTAAAAGCAGATCTAACCCTTGGTTCACACCGGAGCTGCCAGAGTTCTACACAATAGAGATGCTGTCTGGGCCAAAGCTAGATTAACAGACTCATGCCCAGATTGGTAATCATTTAGGAGATTGAGAAATATATGTGTAAAAGTAGTTAGAAAAGCTAAATCTGATTATTTTGTGCAGGAAATCCGGCCAAGTTCAGGAAAAGTGTTAAAACTCTGACGGGTTGTAACTCCTGTTATCTTCCCCGTCATATGAATCTCGTCTCTGGCACCATTACTGATCACATTTATATCATTCATGCTTTTAATGAACATTTTATTTCTGCAGGCAATTTTTTGGACTCGGTTTCTAAGCCAACTCACTTCAAGTGTGGTCTGGATATTATTGGAGGTAATTTGTTGATTAACAATACTGAAAATGTTCTGGATATTATTGGAGGTAATTTGTTGATTAATAATTCTGAAAATGTTCTGGATATTATTGGAGGTAATTTGTTGATTAATAATTCTGAAAATGTTCTGGATATTATTGGAGGTAATTTGTTGATTATTAATTCTGAAAATGTTCTGGATATTAATGGAGGTAATTTGTTGATTAATAATTCTGAAAATGTTCTGGATATTATTGGAGGTCATTTGTTGATTAATAATACTGAAAATGTTCTGGATATTATTGGAGGTAATTTGGTACATAAAGGTGTTCCACAGGGATCAACAAGAGCACCTGTTATTTTTACGGTTTATAGAAATGCTATTGGTCAGTCTGTTAAAAATAGTGATCTTCATTTGTATGCGGATGACACTATTATGTATGTCATTTCTCTGACTATGGATTTAGCGTTGTCAAGGTTACAGTCGGATGTTGCAGCTGTTCAGGAAGCCCTTACCAATTTAAAGCTTGTACTTCATACAGGCAAAACTAAACAAATGCTGTTTTCAAAATATCTCAGTCAGGTGACATCCTCACTCCTAGTCCCTGCATACAAATACCTTGGTATTTAGATGGACAATGATCTATCATTTAAGAAACATACAACTGAGCTTGTTGAAGAAGCTTAAATGTAAAGTGGGTTTCCTATATAGAAGCAGAGCTTGTTTTTCTCTGGCTAGCAGGAAGCCAATCGTAGAATCAACTTTTCTACCTGTTCTTGACCATGGTGATACCATCTCCTGAAGTACAACTGACTCTTCTCTAAAATCTCTTGATTGTGTTTATCACAGCGCCCTTCATTTATTACATCTGACAGCTTTAATACTCATCACTGCATCCTTTACCAAGTTGTCTGGGACCTCTTTTAAAGACATGTAGATCACCTCATTACTGTCTTTTTGTTTATAAAGCCCTACTCCACAAGCTGCCAACATACTAAACATCTTTGTTGAAATGTAGAGTTTCATGTCAGAGGGTTGGTTACAGTTTTTCTCAGTCGCTTTGGTGCATTTCTTAGATCAAAAGTGCCATTCTTGATACTACTTGTACAAATTCCAAATCATCTAGTCACTTGTGCACATCATTAAAGCAATTTCTTATTCCTTTGAACAAATTGCAATTGCTTTTGTACATATTGCAATTGATAATGTACAAGTGTCAACTTTTTTCCACATTTTTCAATTGCTCATGTCATGTTGATCAAAATATAGTAGATGGTTCTCTGTTGAATAGTCTTACCCCTCAAAACATCTAGGCATTAGTTCCTTGCATAAGCCATTACATGCAAAATTGTTGAACTATTTGTCATAAACTGTCAAGCATAGTTTTACACATTTCTATTAGACCTTTTGTACAAAAACGTGAATTGATGAATGGTGCAGGTGAAATTGACCCTCACTCATGAAGGAATGTAAAGTGTTAGTTCAACCAACAATCAACCAGTTGTCAAATTGCTCAAAGGTGCATCTCATGAAGAATCAATTGGCAAGCATATATAGACAGACCACAACACAGAGTTGCAATTTTCCAATAATGGATGGACCAGGAAACGAACAGGGTCAACAGCCAAGAGGAGGAGGAAGAAGAGGAGCAAGGAGGTGGAAGGCAAAACAGAGGAAGAGGCAGAAGAGGACATAGGCGCATATCTGATGACATAAGGGCCACTATTGTAGACCATGTTGTCAATCATGGCCTTACAATGGCTGAGGCGGGTCGAAGGGTGCAGCCGAATATTGGGAGATCAACCGTGTCCTCAATAGTTCAAACGTTTCGAAGAGACAACAGGTATGTCCACCAATGTACAGTGCACAGTTACTGTATATAAGCAGTATACTGTATACTTCCTACAATGCTTCAAATTACAGTAGTCCACTTGTATTTCACAGCATACAGAAATATACTCTATACAGATACATACTGCACCTTACATGCACCCACCTGTATGTTTTACAGTAAAATGTGTGTTCGCATAGTTTTTGTCTATGTGAAAGTGTGCGATGCATCACTGCATTTTTCCCCACATAGGACTGCAAGATTACCTCAAACCGGTGGCAGAGGACGCCTTTCCACACCTCAACAGGAGGAGGCTATTTGCACCATGGTCCGAGCAAACAATGCCATGAGACTCAGGGAAATACAAAGGACCATTATAGAAGACAACGATGTCTTTGAAAACATCCATACGGTTAGCATCTCAAGCATCGACAGGGTGCTGCATAGAAACCAGATGAGTATGAAACAGCTGTACCGTGTACCATTCCAAAGGAATGAGGACAGAGTTAAGGAGCTACGGTACCAGTATGTACAGGTAAAACATATATCTATGTAACTACTTGACAGCAACATTTTATAGTGATACAGTAAGCATAAACTGCACACATTTCCATTGCTGTGGAAGGAACATGCAATATATGTACATTTTATGTCACTCTTCCTTACCAAAACAAATTCAACTGTGTTCTGGGATATAGCGTATAATGGAGTTGGAATCAAGTGAACCCTCTCACAACTTTGTATACGTGGATGAGGCTGGCTTCAACCTGACCAAATGCAGAAGGCGGGGTGGGAATATCATCGGTCACAGAGCTACTGTGGATTTGCCAGGCCAACGGGGAGGAAATATCACCATGTGTGCTGCTATTTCGGAGCATGGTGTCCTAACCCATATCCCCCTTATAGGGCCATACAACACCCAGCATCTACTCAACTTTTTAGAGACTCTCTACAGGGCTCTCATCCCTGATGATGAGAGGGGTCTGTTTAGAGAGGATTTGCCAAAGTATGTGGTCATTTGTGATAATGTGAATTTCCATCGATCAAACATCATAAGGCAATGGTTTGTGACCCACCCGAGGATGCTCATAGAATTCCTCCCACCTTATTCACCATTCCTTAACCCAATTGAGGAGTTCTTTTCAGCATGGAGGTGGAAGGTGTACGATCGTCAGCCACACACACAGATGACCCTGCTGGCTGCAATGGATGCAGCATGTGAGGACATCACAGTAGACGCCTGCAGAGGATGGATAAGGCATTCCAAAAGATTCTTTCCACGTTGCATTGGAAGGGAAAATATCCAGTGTGATGTGGATGAGAATATGTGGGCCGACAGACAGGAACATCTGGATGTGTAGAGACGGCACTAGAACAGTGCTGCGGGCAAAGTTGTGCCTTAGGGGTGGTTTCCTGTGTTTCTTTCTAATTTAGTTTTTTTTTCCTTTGTGCCCCTTGGGTTGTCCAGTCTCTTTCAATCAATAACCCACATACAGTAATATGTAAATAGTACTGTTGAAATTGATATATGCCATAGAAGTGCAGCCTTGTGCATTTTCAATACAGTAACTGTCATCCAAACTGTAGCCTAAGGTTACATCAGGTAATACTGTCAAAGTACACAGTTCCATTGACAACATGCCTAAACATTTTGACGACCTTGTTCGTGAACAATGACTCAATGACTTATCATTCTGATGACACTGACATGATCATTGGCATGAATATTTACTTTTGAGAGATGTACTAAGGATTTTGTGACTGACTAGCTTTAGAAACACATCTATTGTATATTGCAGTTTGTACAAATTGTTCTGAGAAATGCCCTTATTATTTTGCACATGTTAGGGATGATGTGAAAAATGCACCAAAGCGACTGAGAAACTGTAATGATGATGACTCCCTTGTTAACCACAGAGCTGCTGTTTCATATCAGGCACCTTGTGTGGAATAGTCTCCAGTTGGCACTTTGTTTGGATCATTTGGTGTCTCTGGGTCAATTTAGGAAATTGGTTAAGGATTTTTATAGTGATGAATGTGTTTGTTTTATTTGATCATAATGGCTAGTGTGTATATTGTATGTTTAATGTGTATATTGTGTGTCTAGTGTGTATATTGTGTGTCTAGTGTGTATATTGTATGTTTAGTGTTTATATTGTGTGTATTTTTGATATAATTGTGTGTGTGCTGATGAGACTGTTGTTCCCAGGGCACTCTCTCTCTCTCTCTCTCTCTCTCTCTCTCGCTCTTTTGCTCTCTCTCTCTCTCTCTCTCTCGCTCTTTTGCTCTCTCTCTCTCGCTCTTTTGCTCTCTCTCTCTCGCTCTTTTGCTCTCTCTCTCTCTCTCTCTCTCTTTGCCCTCTCTCTCTCTTTTGCCCTCTCTCTCTCTCTTTTGCCCTCTCTCTCTCTCTCTCTTTTGCCCTCTCTCTCTCTCTCTTTGCCCTCTCTCTCTCTTTGCCCTCTCTCTCTCTTTTGCCCTCTCTCTCTCTCTCTCTTTTGCCCTCTCTCTCTCTCTCTTTTGCCCTCTCTCTCTCTCTCTTTTGCCCTCTCTCTCTCTCTCTTTCTTTTGCCTCTCTCATTCAACTTCCCCTCACTCCTTTTAACCCCCCCCTCTCTCTCTTTCTTTCTCTCTACTCTACTGCTCCCCCCTCTCTTTCCCCAGACTGACAACATCATACCCTTCCAATGGGTAGTACGTCTCACCACTGACCTTTCACCTCAGGGCAGTATGCAGGTTCTCACTAGATAGTCAATATCGGTTGTATCGTAAAATTTTATGCAAACAAAAATGTGCTATTTGGTCTTAAATATAAGCCTAGGTTTAGGCATAAAGTTAGGGTTAGGTTTAAAATCAGATTTTAAGAAGATAAATTGTAGAATTATGCAGGGTTTCTGACTTTGCAACTTGGCCAGATAGTGACGACCCAGTACTATATATATCTCAGAGTAGTGATCTAGGATCTGGCCACCCCTGTCCATGTAATCTTATAAATGTTGATCTAATAGGCAAAACTGATCCCAGAACAACACTCCTACTCTGGGATGCTTTATAAATACGGGCACTGACCTCCAACCTCATCAATGACCCCTCTGTTTATGACCGCTGACCCCTAACCCCAGTCTCTAACCATAGCCCGAACTTGCAACATGCTCTAAATTGCTAGGTATAACTCGTCCTTAACCACAGATCTGGGATCAGCTTCTTTCTTCCTAAATTTTGAAATTTGAATGGGAAATCCTCAGCTGAAACAATAACAAAGCGAATCCCCTCCACTGTTTCGGTAGAAAGCTGAGGGATGGGGCTGGAGAAATGTAACGACTCTGAATTTCATAGACAGAGGTATGGGTGCAAGGACTGAACATCCATGATAACAAAAGTATCATTTTAACCATGTGTTGAGGCGGTACAGTGTTCGTTTATCTGTATTTTGTTTACAAACATTGGAGTAAAAAAAGCTTATATTTTGGGTTCTGATGGGGTACGACAGATGAACTAAGCTCATGAGGCATTTATAAGTTGTATTTTTCAAGAATCAATTGGTACATATCATTAATTTATAAGTTCCAAAAAATTGATGTAGCAACTGCAGATTGCCCCTTTAACCTCCATAGGGGAGAAATGAAAAATGAACTGCAGATTGCCCCTTTAACCTCCATAGGGGAGTAATGAAAAATGAACTGCAGATTGCCCCTTTAACCTCCATAGGGAAGAAATGAAAAATGAACTGCAGATTGCCCCTTTAACCTCCATAGGGGAGAAATGAAAAATGAACTGCAGGTTGCCCCTTTAACCACCATAGGGGAGAAATGCAAATCGGACCCAAAGTCAGTGTCTATAGTAGGGAGAGTAATCAGATAAAATATGACTTGATTTCTTTGTCCTATTTCTTTAGCTCTCAACTATTGTGTCTCTTGAAGAAATTGCAATGAAGATGGTGGTAAATTCCATGTCTTTCAGTCGTGTGTGTGTGTGTGTGTGTGTGTGTGGCTTCTTCTTCCCTCTTCTAGAACCAGTTGTGGTTCAGTCTGGGGGTTTGTCTGCTACTCTTCATCCCATTAGTACTCCTGTCATCTAGACTGTCATCTTTCCACCAACGGATGAAGTACAAGACAGCCTACGACTACTACGGGTGAGATCTGTAGCGTTCAATAATAATACTCAATGTTCAATAATTATGATTGTGTGTGTGTGTGTGTGTGTGTGTGTGTGTGTGTGTGTGTGTGTGTGTGTGTGTGAGTGTCTGTGTGAGTGTGTGTGTGTGAGTGTCTGTGTGTGTGCGTGTGTGTGTGTGTGTGTGTGTGTGAGTGTGAGTGGAGAGTGTGTGTTTGAACTAGATCTCATCATCTGGCGTCAGCCGAGGTGCCAGCTTTGTCCATGGAATTCCATCGTTGTCCACAATGACTAATATTCCTGGGCGATGCTGATGGCTGCATCGCCCGGGACAGGAAACTAGCCCTTGTCATCATTGCGGGGTTGTTTGTCAAGTTATCCCCCACCAACTGTTCCTCAGCAGGGGAATCCGTCTACCTCGGTGTCCCCCTCTAGCCCCCCGACCACAGTCTGCGCCCCTCAGCCCCCCTCCCAATACAGGACTCCCCATCGTCCCTCTTCCTCCCCCCAGTCTTCCCATCTTCCCTTCTCCTCCCCCGTCTCCCCAACCCTCTGCCTCCAACAATCTTTTCACCTTTTTCGACTTCTTCCGATTCTTTTGCTGTGTGGACTGACTGGACTTATAGGCGACAGGTAGGTGGATAACGCCGACCCCCCAAACACACACATCTTCATATATCAGTAGATCAGATGGTCACATGACGCACTGAGAAAAGAACCCGAGGATGAATGAAATGACAGTTCTGAAATACAACATAAAAACTTTCTTGATGGTGCCATTTAGATTTTTCTTGTCTTTGATTTTTGAGGGGGAAAGATAGGAAGGATGGAAAGGTTGTGGTTGACCTATTGATAGAGTCCACGTCCCAAATGACACCCTATTGCCTATATATAGTGCACTAATTTTGACCAGGACCATGGTGGACTATGTGGGGAAAAGGGTGCATTTGGAACGCACATGGTGTGTGGACCTTTGTATTCCGTTAACTCATTTCCAAAAGATTCCGGAGTCTGTCTGTGACATTTCGAGCCAATGCCTGGATCTCTCACAGAGTTGGCAGAGAAAAGATTAAATGTCTTATTGTTATCTGATGACATTTGCGTTAAATTTCAGCCAATGAGCCAAACAAAGGGATGTGAAGGGTGCACAGACCTTTACATTATTTAGACTGAACCTACCAGGCATTTAGACGTTAGAGAAGTTCAAATGTATTTATAAAGCCCTTTATACATCAGCCGATGTCACAAAGGGCTATACAGAAACCCAGCCTAAAACCCCAAACAGCAAGCAATGCAGATGTAGAAGCACGGTGGCTAGGAAAAACTCCCATGAAAGCAAGAACCTAGGAAGAAACCTAGAGAGGAACCAGGCTCTGAGGGGTGGCCAGTCTTCTTCTGGCTGTGCCGGGTGGAGATTATAACAGTACATGGCCAAGATGTTCAAATGTTCATAGATGACCAGCAGGGTCAAATAATAATAATCACAGTGGTTGTAGAGGGTGCAACAGGTCAGTACCTCAGGAGTAAATGTCCCTTGGCTTTTCATAGCCAGGCATTCCGAGTTAGAGACAGCAGGTGCGGTAGAGAGAGAGTCTAAAAACAGCAGGTCTGGGACAAGGTAGCACGTCTGGGGAACAGGCAGAGACAGCAAGAGCGGTTCGTCACTCCAGTGCCTTTCCGTTCACCTTCACACCCCTGGGCCAGACTACACTCAATGACCTACTGCAAAGATGAGTCTTCAATAAAGACTTAAAGGTCGAGCCCGAGTCTGCGTCTCTCACACGGATAGGCAGACCATTACATAAAAATGGAGCTCTATAGGAGAAAGCCCTGCCTCCAGCTGTTTGCTGAGAAATTCTAGGGACAATAAGAAGGCCTGTGTCTTGTGACCGTAGTGTACGTGTAGGTATGTACGGCAGGACTAAATCGGAGAGATAGGTAGGAGCAAGCCTGTGTAATGCTTTGTAGGTTAGCAGTAAAATCGAAATCAGCCCTTGCCTTAATAGGAAGCCAGTGTAGAGAGGCTAGCACTGAAGTAATATGATCACATTTTTGGGTCCTAGTCAAGATTCTAGCAGCCGTGTTTAAATTCAAATTCAAATGTATTTATATAGCCCTTCTTACATGAGCTGATATCTCAAAGTGCTGTACAGAAACCCAGCCTAAAACCCCAAACAGCAAGCAATGCAGGTGTAGAAGCACGGTGGCTAGGAAAAACTCCCTAGAAATGCCAAAACCTAGGAAGAAACCTAGAGAGGAACCAGGCTATGAGGGGTGGCCAGTCCTCTTCTGGCTGTGCCGGGTGTAGATTATAACAGAACATGGCCAAGATGTTCAAATGTTCATAAATGACCAGCATGATAAAATAATAGTAATCACAGTGAACAGGTCAGGGTTCCATAGCCGCAGGCAGAACAGTTGAAACTGGAGCAGCAGCACGGCCAGGTGGACTAGTAACAACAAGGAGTCATCATGCCAGGTAGTCCTGAGGCATGGTCCTAGGGTTCAGGTCCTCCGAGAGAAAGAAAGAGAGAGAGAAAGAGAGCATTAGAGAGAGCATACTTAAATTCACACAGGACACAGGATAAGACAGGAGAAATAACATTCCAAATATCTGAAACTTCTTGTCCAAAAAATGATACAGAAAAGCTAATCCATGCTTTTGTCACGTCTCGATTAGTTGACTGCAATGCTCTACTTTCCGGCCCCCGACACATAAACTACTGCAGCATAAATACTGGAGGCTGAGACAAGAGCACTAAGTAACTAACAAACAAACAAACAAACAAACTAACTAAACTAACTAAACTAACTAAACTAACTAAACTAACTAACTAACTAACTAACTGAAGTTTATTTAGTGCTATTATCCGGGTAGCCGGAAAGTAGAGCATTGCAGTCAACTAATCTAGAAGTGACAAATGCATGGATTAGCTTTTCTGCATCATTTTTGGACAAAACATTTCAGATATTTGTCTTCCCTGTGGCTCAGTTGGTAGAGCATGGTGTTTGCTACGCCAGCTTGGTGTGTGCAACGCCAGGGTTGTGGGTTTGATTCCCACGGGGGGCCAGTACAAAAAATAAATGTATGAAATGTATGCATTCACTACTGTAAGTTGCTCTGGATAAGAGTGTCTGCTAAATGACTAAAATGTAAACGTTACAAAGATGGAAAAAACTGTCATTGAAATACTCTTGATATGAACACTGTTTATAAATCAAATTTCAAATCAAATTTATTTATATAGCCCTTCGTACATCAGCTGAAATCTCAAAGTGCTGTACAGAAACCCAGCCTAAAACCCCAAACAGCAAGCAATGCATGTGAAAGAAGCACGGTGGCTGGGAAAAACTCCTGAGAAAGGCCAAAAACCTAGGAAGAAACCTAGAGAGGAACCAGGCTATGAGGGGTGGCCAGTCCTCTTCTGGCTGTGCCGGGTGGATATTATAACAGAACATGGTCAAGATGTTAAAATGTTCGTAAATGACCAGCATGGTCAAATAATAATAATCATAGTAATTGTCGAGGGTGCAACAAGCACGTCCGGTGAACAGGTCAGGGTTCCGTAGCCGCAGGCAGAACAGTTGAAACTGGAACAGCAGCATGGCCAGGTGGACTGGGGACAGCAAGGAGTCATCATGCCAGGTAGTCCTAGGGCTCAGGTCCTCCGAGAGAAAGAAAGAAAGAAAGAAAGAGAGAATTAGAGAGAGCATATTTACATTCACACAGGACACCGGATAAGACAAGAGAATACTCCAGATGTAACAGACTGACCCTAGCCCCCCGACACATAAACTACTGCAGCATAAATACTGGAGGCTGAGACAGGAGGGATCAGAAGACACTGTGGCCCCATCCGATGATACCCCCGGACAGGGCCAAACAGGCAGGATATAACCCCACCCACTTTGCCAAAGCACAGCCCCCACACCACTAGAGGGATATCTACAACCACCAACTTACCGTCCGAAGACAAGGCCGAGTATAGCCCACAAAGATGTCCGCCACGGCACAACCCAAGGGGGGGGCGCCAACCCAGACAGGAAGACCACGTCAGTGGCTCAACCTACTCAAGTGACGCACCCCTCCCATGGACGGCATGGAAGAACACCAGTAAGTCAGTGACTCAGCCCCTGTAAAAGGGTTAGAGGCAGAGAATCCCAGTGGGAAGAGGGGAACCGACAAGGCAGAGACAGCAAGGGCGGTTCGTTGCTCCAGCCTTTCCGTTCACCTTCACACTCCTGGGCCAGACTATACTTAATCATAGGACCTACTGAAGAGATAAGTCTTCAGTAAAGACTTAAAGGTTGAGACTGAGTCTGCGTCTCTCACATGGGTAGGCAGACCATTCCATAAAAATGGAGCTCTATAGGAGAAAGCCCTACCTCCAGCCGTTTGCTTAGAAATTCTAGGGACAATTAGGAGGCCTGCGTCTTGTGACCGTAGCGTACGTGTAGGTATGTACGGCAGGACCAAATCGGAAAGATAGGTAGGAGCAAGCCCATGTAATGCTTTGTAGGTTAGCAGTAAAACCTTGAATAACCCTTCATGAGCACCAGTAATGGACAAATTCAAACTTTTGAAAAGATATATGAATGTAGCTAGATTAATTTTTGGCCATATAATGAAATCTATCTAGTTTATATAATTTATATATGATTTTTACAGTTTAAAACAATTTAAAAGTACACATAATCCCAGAGGATGACACATGAAAGAATTAAAAATACACGGATTTCCAATATATTTATATTCTTGTCCTCCTAGTAGTGAATTGAATGTATGCAGAAGATGGAGTGGATTGTAAATCAATGATAGCTAGCTACAATATCTTCGATACACGACGACCAGTGACCACACAGGCGCTAGGACCATGCAGTCTCCAGACAGGCAAGGAAGTCTCACTCACAGCTAGCTAGCTAGCAAGCTAACATTGGTATCTGTAGTTTTCTGAGCGAACGGTATGGATTCATATAAATAATCGTTTGATTGAGGTAAGAATGGTTTTGATGAATAATGTATGACAACATATACATCTTGCTAGCTGTCCTCAAACGATGTTAGGTTGTACATCGACAAGGAAGCAGACATTGTAAGAAAAGCGCTAGCTAGCTATAGCTAGGTACTATAGACCCACAAGGTAGCTATGCATGATGAGTAGGTAGCAGCTTGTTGTCATTAACGCTAACATTTGCCAGCACTAGTTATCTGGCTGTATCCTGATTGTTCTCTTTGCGCAACAGGATACTACAAAGTGGGCCTGTCCTGACTGAATATGCATTGATTGGGCAACTGCTGTGCTGTTGTGGAATGTTAGCTAGCTGTCGACTACGTTCCAATGGAATACATAGCTAGCTAGCGTTAGCATGATATGTCAGTTTCATACAATATATCCCCATAAAGCATATGATACGTAGTGGCACTTTAGGAACTGAGTTGCCTTGTACTAAATAAAGAGTTGTTTAACTTTTGAATATGAACTTTTCGGTGACTGGCAACAACGTAGGTTGGCTAGCTACTATGTTAGCTAGCTAACGTTACCAACTCGGCTAACCACTACTAGTCACTTGTAAACAAGTACCTATGGTTTGACTATTGCATGCAGTGAACTGTTCTTACGTATCATATGCTTTATGGGGATATATTGTATGAAACTGACATCATGCTAACGCTAGCTAGCTATGTGTTCCATTGGAAATGTAGTCGACAGCTAGCTAACGTTCCACAACAGCACAGCAGTTGCCCAATCAATGCATATTCAGTCAGGGCAGGCCCACTTTGTAGTATCCTGTTGCGCAAAGAGAACAATCAGGATACAGTCAGATAAGGACATGAATCACGATTAACTAGCTAACGTTAGCTTGTGCTGCATTCATTGTTTCTATTATAGTAGCCTATTATCACGTCACTTCTTGGGACTGACTGAGTGAACACATGTAGCTAAGAATGCTTTGTTGACCGTTCAGGCTACTTGATTTAGGCCTAGTTAACTTTTGTAGATTGCTATTGCAATAGCAGGGAACATTCATTTATTTTGCAACCATACATTGATGACTAATCATATACAGTATATACATGGGAAATAAGTGACAGTTATCTAACCCCGTGTTAAAACTCGACCAGAACTGAGGGTTCTAAATGCCATACATTCTTGACAATAGAAGCACCTTCTACATTAACACTGTTGAATGCGGGTCCAAGCCAGTGTGGAATGCCTAAAACTGGTGTGTGTGTATGTATTGTCTGTCCTTTTTTTGTTTTTCTGTGTGAATATTAGCTACATGCCTATTTGCGTCTGCTGTGTTTACATTTCTATGCTTACTTATTTGTGTGTGTGTCCAGACCCAGCCATGTCTCAGCTGGAGAAGAAGGCGGGGCTTCTGAGAAGGACTTCCTCCTCTAAGAAACCCCTGAAGGAGAAGGTGGTGCTGATGTATGAT
>NC_042970.1:79664586-79712936 GCF_901001165.1 Salmo trutta | reverse complement strand
CGGCCATAGAGGGTCAGCGCAAGTTTATGTCACTATGTGTGACACTCTCTCTCTCTCTCTCTCTCTCTCTCTCTCTCTCTCTGTCTCTGTATATATATCACCTATCATAAGAGACTATAACCTAAAGCCAGATCAGCAAACTAACTATAGCATCAGGATGGAATAATGACTACTTCAACTTGTGTGTGTGCATGCATATGTGTGATTTGAGTCCATTCTATGGGGTCGTGCCACCCTGCTCTAATCTGTGCTGTGATTGGTTACTTCCAGGTAACCCAGCATCCAACCACAGCAAGCGAACTATAAAACAGAGGTTCCTCAAGCTGCTGCCCTGCTGTCGCTCCAGAACAGCCCCCTCACTCAGTCAAAGCAAGTGCTCGTTTGCATATCCCCACTCCTTCCTCCGTTCCTCCGTTCCTCCGCCCCCTTCAAGCCCTTGCTAAACAAGTGTAATAGGCAGTGGTGGAAGAAGCTAACCACTAACCGCTAACCGCTACACAGACGAGTTGCCGTGTTGGATAGCTTTAGCCAGCTAGCTAACATAAATTTAATTCCTCTCTATTTGAGTTAGGATGTTGCTAAATTAGTTGAATTAGCTAGCTAAGTAAGTGAAAGATAAACTAAGAAGAAGAAAACATATAACAAAATAAAGCCATCTCTCTCTCTCTGATGCTTCTCCTTGATTAAAAAGTAAACTACTCTAATTGCAGTGCTAGCTACCTGCAGTGGTGGAAAAAGTAACCAGTTGTCATATTTAAGTAAAAGTGAAGATCCTTTAATAGAAAATGACTCAAGTAAAAGTGAAAGTCTCCCAGTAAAATACTACTTGAGTAAAAGTCTAAAAGTATTTGGTTTCATATAAACTTAAGAATCAAAAGTAAAAGTAATTGCCAAAATGCACCTAAGTATCAAAAATAAAAGTAAAAGTATTAATAATTTTAAATTACTTATATTAAGCAAACCAGACACCACCATTTTCTAGATTTTTTAATTTAATTTACCGATAGCCAGGGGCACACTCCTACACTCTGACATCATTTACAAACAAAGCATTTGTGTTTAGTGAGTGCGCCAGATCAGAGGCAGTAAAGATGACCAGGGATGTTCTCTTGATAAGTGCGTGAATTTGACAATTGACAATCCTGCTAAGCATTGAAAATGTAAGGAGTAGTTTTGGGTGTCAGGGAAATTTAACCAGTACTTTGGGTGTCAGGGCAAATGTAACCAGTACTTTGGGTGTCAGGGTAAATGTAACCAGTACTTTGGGTGTCAGGGTAAATGTAACCAGTACTTTGGGTGTCAGGGAAAATGTAACCAGTACTTTGGGTTTCAGGGAAAATGTAACCAGTACTTTGGGTGTCAGGGAAAATGTAACCAGTACTTTGGGTGTCAGGGAAAATGTAACCAGTACTTTGGGTTTCAGGGAAAATGTAACCAGTACTTTGGGTTTCAGGGAAAATGTAACCAGTACTTTGGGTGTCAGGGAAAATGTAACCAGTACTTTGGGTTTCAGGGAAAATGTAACCAGTACTTTGGGTGTCAGGGTAAATGTAACCAGTACTTTTGGTGTCAGGGTAAATGTAACCAGTACTTTTGGTGTCAGGGTAAATGTAACCAGTACTTTTGGTGTCAGGGAAAATGTAACCAGTACTTTTGGTGTCAGGGTAAATGTAACCAGTACTTTTGGGTGTCAGGGGAAATGTAACCAGTACTTTGGGTGTCAGGGTAAATGTAACCAGTACTTTGGGTGTCAGGGGAAATGTAACCAGTACTTTTGGGTGTCAGGGGAAATGTAACCAGTACTTTGGTGTCAGGGTAAATGTATGGAGTAAAAAGTACATTGTTTTCTGTAAGAATGTAGTGAAGTAAAAGTTGTCAAAAATATGTAAAGTAGAGTACAGATACCCCCAAAAGTGACTTAAGTAGTACTTTAAAGTACAGTATTTTAACTGAAGTACTTTACACCACTGGTAACAAGGAACTGAGTATCACCGTCTTCTATCTTTATCTCTTTCACTTCTTCTTCTCTCTTCCTCTTTCTCACACATAACAGAGGGTAGTTACTAAGCATAACAACCATGCCTCTCTTCCCCTCCCTCCCTCTCCCCCCCCCTCCTACAGACAGTGTAGTGGAGGATGGGGAGTTATCTACAGTGTGTTATAGACCAGAGGGGTTGGACCAGCTACTACAACAGACTAAGTTCACCAGGAGAGAACTACAGATCCTCTACAGGGGCTTCAAGAATGTAGGTCTCTCCCTGAGGACTGTCTGTCTGTCTGTCTGTCTGTCTGTCTGTCTGTCTGTCTGTCTGTCTGTCTGTCTGTCTGTCTGTCTGTCTGTCCCTGAGGACTGTCTGTCTGTCTGTCTGTCTGTCTGTCTGTCTGTCTGTCTGTCTGTCTGTCTGTCTGTCTGTCTGTCTGTCTGTCTGTCTGTCTGTCTGTCTGTAAATACTTCAGGGAACTAGTGGTCATGGGATGTCCCTCAGGCTACATGGATGATGGTTCCACTATGTATTACTGTCAGTTATATACAATGTAAATACTTCAGAGAACTAGTGGTCATGGGATGTCCCTCAGGCTATGGCCGTCATATTCATGTCTGGCTGTAATATTTGCTGTTCCTCCCTCACCCAGAATAATTCAGATTTATGTAATTTGTAAATGCACAGAAGTTGGGAATTGATTGAGATATTGTCTTGAAAGAATATTATCTTACTTGGGAGTATTTCTCTCTCTCGCACACTCTCTCTGTCTCATTCTGTCTCACAAACATATTATACCTGTCTGTGTCTCTCTCTCTCGCTCTCTCTCTGTTTTTATGTGTGTGTTATTTCTGTTGATTGTTCAATAGGAATGTCCTAGTGGTGTCTGTCTGTCTCTCCATCTCTGTGTGTTCTAACATTCTGTTGATTGTTCAATAGGAATGCCCTAGTGGTGTCTGTCTGTCTCTCCCTCTCTGTGTGTTCTAACATTCTGTTGATTGTCCAATAGGAATGCCCTAGTGGTGTCTTTCTGTCTCTCCATCTCTGTGTGTTCTAACTTTCTGTTGATTGTTCAATAGGAATGTCCTAGTGGTGTCTGTCTGTCTCTCTGTCTTAATGTGCTCTAACGTTCTGTTGATTGTTCAATAGGAATGTCCTAGTGGTGTCTGTCTGTCTCTCTGTCTTAATGTGTTCTAACATTCTGTTGATTGTTCAATAGGAATGCCCTAGTGGTGTCTGTCTGTCTCTCCATCTCTGTGTGTTCTAACATTCTGTTGATTGTCCAATAGGAATGCCCTAGTGGTGTCTGTCTGTCTCTCCATCTCTGTGTGTTCTAACATTCTGTTGATTGTTCAATAGGAATGTCCTAGTGGTGTCTGTCTGTCTCTCTGTCTTAATGTGTTCTAACATTCTGTTGATTGTTCAATAGGAATGTCGTAGTGGTGTCTGTCTGTCTCTCTGTCTTAATGTGCTCTAACGTTCTGTTGATTGTTCAATAGGAATGTCGTAGTGGTGTCTGTCTGTCTCTCTGTCTTAATGTGCTCTAACGTTCTGTTGATTGTTCAATAGGAATGTCGTAGTGGTGTCTGTCTGTCTCTCTGTCTTAATGTGCTCTAACGTTCTGTTGATTGTTCAATAGGAATGTCCTAGTGGTGTCTGTCTGTCTCTCTGTCTTAATGTGCTCTAACGTTCTGTTGATTGTTCAATAGGAATGTCGTAGTGGTGTCTGTCTGTCTCTCTGTCTTAATGTGCTCTAACGTTCTGTTGATTGTTCAATAGGAATGCCCTAGTGGTGTCTGTCTGTCTCTCCATCTCTGTGTGTTCTAACATTCTGTTGATTGTTCAATAGGAATGTCCTAGTGGTGTCTGTCTGTCTCTCCATTTCTGTGTGTTCTGACTTTCTGTTGATTGTCCAATAGGAATGTCCTAGTGGTGTCTGTCTGTCTCTCCCTCTCTGTGTGTTCTAACATTCTGTTGATTGTTCAATAGGAATGTCCTAGTGGTGTCTGTCTGTCTCTCCCTCTCTGTGTGTTCTAACATTCTGTTGATTGTCCAATAGGAATGTCCTAGTGGTGTCTGTCTGTCTCTCTGTCTTAATGTGTTCTAACATTCTGTTGATTGTTCAATAGGAATGTCCTAGTGGTGTCTGTCTGTCTCTCCATCTCTGTGTGTTCTAACATTCTGTTGATTGTCCAATAGGAATGTCCTAGTGGTGTCTGTCTGTCTCTCCATCTCTGTGTGTTCTAACATTCTGTTGATTGTCCAATAGGAATGTCCTAGTGGTGTCTGTCTGTCTCTCCCTCTCTGTGTGTTCTAACATTCTGTTGATTGTCCAATAGGAATGCCCTAGTGGTGTCTGTCTGTCTCTCCCTCTCTGTGTGTTCTAACATTCTGTTGATTGTTCAATAGGAATGTCCTAGTGGTGTCTGTCTGTCTCTCCATCTCTGTGTGTTCTAACATTCTGTTGATGTCTCAATAGGAATGTCCTAGTGGTGTCTGTCTGTCTCTCCATCTCTGTGTGTTCTAAACATTCTGTTGATTGTCCAATAGGAATGTCCTAGTGGTGTCTGTCTGTCTCTCCCTCTTCTGTGTGTTCTAACAATCGTTGATTGTCCAATGGAATGTCCCTAGTGGTGTCTGTCTGTCTCTCCCTCTCTGTGTGTTCTAACATTCTGTTGATGTCCAATAGGAATGTCCTAGTGGTGTCTGTCTGTCTCTCCATCTCTGGTGTTCTAACATTCTGTTGGTTGTCCAATAGGAATGGCCTACGTGGTGTCTGTCTGTCTCTCCATCTCTGTGTGTTCTAACATTCTGTTATTGTCAATAGGCATGTCTAGTGTTGTTTCTGTCTGTCTCTCCATCTCTGTGTGTTCTAACAGTGGTGTTTAACAATCTGTTGATTGTTCAATAGGAATGTCCTAGTGGTGTCTGTCTGTCTCTCCATCTCTGTGTGTTCTAACATTATGTTGATTGTCCAATAGGAATGTCCTAGTGGTGTCTGGTCTGTCTCTCCTCTCTGTGTGTTCTAACATTCTGTTGATTGTCCAATAGGAATGTCCCTAGTGGTTGTCTGTCTGTCTCTCCATCTCTGTGTGTTCTAACATTCTGTTGATTGTTCAATAGGAATGTCCTAGTGGTGTCTGTCTGTCTCTCCATCTCTGTGTGTTCTAACATTCTGTTGATTGTCCAATAGGAATGCCCTAGTGGTGTCTGTCTGTCTCTCCATCTCTGTGTGTTCTAACAATCTGTTGATTGTTCAATAGGAATGTCCTAGTGGTGTCTGTCTGTCTCTCCATCTCTGTGTGTTCTAACATTCTGTTGATTGTCCAATAGGAATGTCCTAGTGGTGTCTGTCTGTCTCTCCATCTCTGTGTGTTCTAACATTCTGTTGATTGTCCAATAGGAATGTCCTAGTGGTGTCTGTCTGTCTCTCCATCTCTGTGTGTTCTAACATTCTGTTGATTGTTCAATAGGAATGTCCTAGTGGTGTCTGTCTGTCTCTCCATCTCTGTGTGTTCTAACATTCTGTTGATTGTTCAATAGGAATGTCCTAGTGGTGTCTGTCTGTCTCTCCATCTCTGTTTGTTCTAACATTCTGTTGATTGTCCAATAGGAATGTCCTAGTGGTGTCTGTCTGTCTCTCCCTCTCTGTGTGTTCTAACATTCTGTTGATTGTCCAATAGGAATGTCCTAGTGGTGTCTCTCCATCTCTGTGTGTTCTAACATTCTGTTGATTGTCCAATAGGAATGTCCTAGTGGTGTCTGTCTGTCTCTCCATCTCTGTGTGTTCTAACATTCTGTTGATTGTCCAATAGGAATGTCCTAGTGGTGTCTGTCTGTCTCTCCCTCTCTGTGTGTTCTAACATTCTGTTGATTGTTCAATAGGAATGTCCTAGTGGTGTCTGTCTGTCTCTCCCTCTCTGTGTGTTCTAACATTCTGTTGATTGTCCAATAGGAATGTCCTAGTGGTGTCTCTCCATCTCTGTGTGTTCTAACATTCTGTTGATTGTCCAATAGGAATGTCCTAGTAGTGTCTGTCTGTCTCTCCCTCTCTATGTGTTCTAACATTCTGTTGGTTGTCCAATAGGAATGTCCTAGTGGTGTCTGTCTGTCTCTCCATCTCTGTGTGTTCTAACATTCTGTTGATTGTCCAATAGGAATGTCCTAGTGGTGTCTGTCTGTCTCTCCATCTCTGTGTGTTCTAACATTCTGTTGGTTGTTCAATAGGAATGTCCTAGTGGTGTCTGTCTGTCTCTCCCTCTCTGTGTGTTCTAACATTCTGTTGATTGTTCAATAGGAATGTCCTAGTGGTGTCTGTCTGTCTCTCCCTCTCTGTGTGTTCTAACATTCTGTTGGTTGTTCAATAGGAATGTCCTAGTGGTGTCTGTCTGTCTCTCCATCTCTGTGTGTTCTAACATTCTGTTGATTGTTCAATAGGAATGTCCTAGTGGTGTCTGTCTGTCTCTCTGTCTTAATGTGTTCTAACATTCTGTTGATTGTTCAATAGGAATGTCCTAGTGGTGTCTGTCTGTCTCTCCCTCTCTGTGTGTTCTAACATTCTGTTGATTGTCCAATAGGAATGTCCTAGTGGTGTCTGTCTGTCTCTCCATCTCTGTGTGTTCTAACATTCTGTTGATTGTTCAATAGGAATGTCCTAGTGGTGTCTGTCTGTCTCTCCATCTCTGTGTGTTCTAACATTCTGTTGGTTGTTCAATAGGAATGTCCTAGTGGTGTCTGTCTGTCTCTCCATCTCTGTGTGTTCTAACATTCTGTTGATTGTTCAATAGGAATGTCCTAGTGGTGTCTGTCTGTCTCTCCATCTCTGTGTGTTCTAACATTCTGTTGATTGTTCAATAGGAATGTCCTAGTGGTGTCTGTCTGTCTCTCCCTCTCTGTGTGTTCTAACATTCTGTTGATTGTCCAATAGGAATGTCCTAGTGGTGTCTTTCTGTCTCTCCATCTCTGTGTGTTCTAACATTCTGTTGGTTGTTCAATAGGAATGTCCTAGTGGTGTCTTTCTGTCTCTCCATCTCTGTGTGTCCTAACATTCTGTTGGTTGTTCAATAGGAATGTCCTAGTGGTGTCTGTCTGTCTCTCTGTCTTAATGTGTTCTAACATTCTGTTGATTGTCCAATAGGAATGTCCTAGTGGTGTCTGTCTGTCTCTCCATCTCTGTGTGTTCTAACATTCTGTTGATTGTTCAATAGGAATGTCCTAGTGGTGTCTGTCTGTCTCTCCATCTCTGTGTGTTCTAACATTCTGTTGATTGTCCAATAGGAATGTCCTAGTGGTGTCTGTCTGTCTCTCCCTCTCTGTGTGTTCTAACATTCTGTTGATTGTCCAATAGGAATGTCCTAGTGGTGTCTGTCTGTCTCTCCCTCTCTGTGTGTTCTAACATTCTGTTGATTGTTCAATAGGAATGTCCTAGTGGTGTCTGTCTGTCTCTCCATCTCTGTGTGTTCTAACATTCTGTTGATTGTTCAATAGGAATGTCCTAGTGGTGTCTGTCTGTCTCTCCATCTCTGTGTGTTCTAACATTCTGTTGATTGTCCAATAGGAATGTCCTAGTGGTGTCTGTCTGTCTCTCCCTCTCTGTGTGTTCTAACATTCTGTTGATTGTCCAATAGGAATGTCCTAGTGGTGTCTGTCTGTCTCTCCATCTCTGTGTGTTCTAACATTCTGTTGGTTGTTCAATAGGAATGTCCTAGTGGTGTCTGTCTGTCTCTCCATCTCTGTGTGTTCTAACATTCTGTTGATTGTCCAATAGGAATGTCCTAGTGGTGTCTGTCTGTCTCTCCCTCTCTGTGTGTTCTAACATTCTGTTGATTGTCCAATAGGAATGCCCTAGTGGTGTCTGTCTGTCTCTCCATCTCTGTGTGTTCTAACATTCTGTTGATTGTCCAATAGGAATGTCCTAGTGGTGTCTGTCTGTCTCTCCATCTCTGTGTGTTCTAACATTCTGTTGATTGTCCAATAGGAATGTCCTAGTGGTGTCTGTCTGTCTCTCCATCTCTGTGTGTTCTAACATTCTGTTGATTGTCCAATAGGAATGTCCTAGTGGTGTCTGTCTGTCTCTCCATCTCTGTGTGTTCTAACATTCTGTTGATTGTCCAATAGGAATGACCTAGTGGTGTCTGTCTGTCTCTCCATCTCTGTGTGTTCTAACATTCTGTTGATTGTCCAATAGGAATGTCCTAGTGGTGTCTGTCTGTCTCTCCATCTCTGTGTGTTCTAACATTCTGTTGATTGTCCAATAGGAATGACCTAGTGGTGTCTGTCTGTCTCTCCATCTCTGTGTGTTCTAACATTCTGTTGATTGTTCAATAGGAATGTCCTAGTGGTGTCTGTCTGTCTCTCCATCTCTGTGTGTTCTAACAATCTGTTGATTGTCCAATAGGAATGACCTAGTGGTGTCTGTCTGTCTCTCCATCTCTGTGTGTTCTAACATTCTGTTGATTGTCCAATAGGAATGTCCTAGTGGTGTCTGTCTGTCTCTCCATCTCTGTGTGTTCTAACATTCTGTTGGTTGTCCAATAGGTATGTCCTAGTGGTGTCTGTCTGTCTCTCCATCTCTGTGTGTTCTAACATTCTGTTGATTGTCCAATAGGAATGTCCTAGTGGTGTCTGTCTGTCTCTCCATCTCTGTGTGTTCTAACATTCTGTTGATTGTCCAATAGGAATGTCCTAGTGGTGTCTGTCTGTCTCTCCATCTCTGTGTGTTCTAACATTCTGTTGATTGTCCAATAGGAATGTCCTAGTGGTGTCTGTCTGTCTCTCCATCTCTGTGTGTTCTAACATTCTGTTGATTGTTCAATAGGAATGTCCTAGTGGTGTCTGTCTGTCTCTCCATCTCTGTGTGTTCTAACATTCTGTTGATTGTCCAATAGGAATGTCCTAGTGGTGTCTGTCTGTCTCTCCATCTCTGTGTGTTCTAACATTCTGTTGATTGTCCAATAGGAATGTCCTAGTGGTGTCTGTCTGTCTCTCCATCTCTGTGTGTTCTAACATTCTGTTGATTGTCCAATAGGAATGTCCTAGTGGTGTCTGTCTCTCTCTCCATCTCTGTGTGTTCTAACATTCTGTTGATTGTCCAATAGGAATGTCCTAGTGGTGTGGTGGATGAAGAGACATTCAAGTTAATCTACTCCCAGTTCTTTCCTCAGGGAGGTGAGTGTCTTTAAGTGTGTGTGCTGCACCCGTGCATGAAATCCTGTTTAAGTTTTTCTCTTTTTCTATGTCTCTTTCTTTCTCTATCTGTCTCTCCCTCTCTCTATTTCTCTGTTTCTCTGTTTCTCTGTTTCTCTGTTTCCCCCTCTCCTTTCTCTCTCTCTCTCTCTCTCTCTCTCTCTCTCTCTCTCTCTCTCTCTTAGTTCAATTCAATTTGCTTTATTGTCATGACGTAACGATGTACATATTGCCAAATCATACTTTAGAGATTTACAATACTAACATAATTAGTAATTATGATCAAAATTGTCAACGGGACAACAGTAACAACAATAACCAAGGGTCAAAATAACCATACATTGAACAATAACAATAAGCATAGAGGACATGTGCAGGTTGGTTGGTCTGTCAGACACTGTCCCTCATCTTACGGCAGGCAGCAATGTAGTGCGCTGCCAACCCACAGCTCTCTGCGTCCTCCCCCAACAGGAAGGGTAGCCTATCCTCATCAGAGAGGTCTTTGAAACCTTGAATAAGGGTTTCAAATTTAGGGAAATTAAGCTCTCTAATTGTTTTATATTTTTGACATTTTGTCAGGAAATACAGCTCTGTCTCGGGTTCTGCTGTGGTTGCACAGCCTTTCCTCTACAGGGAGCCAGTTTTCCTTTGTCTAGCCTTCTCAATTGCAAGGCTGTTCTCACTGAGCCTGTACTTTGTCAAGGTTTTTCTCTCTCTCTCTCAGCCTTTCAGTCTCTCAGTATCCCCTTCTCTCACTTCCTCCCCGGGCGCCGAAGACGTGGATGTCGATTAAGGCAGCCCCCTGTACCTCTCTGATTCAGAGTGGTTGGGTTAAATGCGGAAGACACATTTCAGTTGAATGCATTCAGTTGTACAACTGACTAGGTATCCCCCTTTCCCTTTCCCCTCTGTTTCAGACTCCAGCACCTACGCTCATTTTCTGTTCGAAGCGTTTGACACCCACAAGAATGGTTCTGTGAGCTTCGAAGACTTCGTCACAGGCCTGTCAATCATCCTGAGAGGCTCTGTCACAGAGAAACTCAACTGGGCTTTTAACCTCTACGACCTCAACAAAGATGGCTTCATCACCAAAGAGGTATGGTACGATGTGTGTGTGTGTATGTATGTACAGTTGAAGTTGGAAGTTTACATACGTACACCTTAGCCAAATACATTTATTAAACTCAGTTTTTCACAATTCCTGACATTTAATCCTAGTAAAAGTCCCCTGTCTTAGGTCAGTTAGGATCAACACTTTATTTTAAGAATGTGAAATGTCAGAATAATAGTAGAGAGAATGATTTACTTCAGCTTTTATTTCTTTCATCACATTCCCAGTGGGTCAGAAGTTTACATACACTCAATTAGTATTTGGTAGCATTGCCTTTAAATTGTTTAACTTGGGTCAAATGTTTCGGGTAGCCTTCGACAAGCTTCCCACAATACATTGAGTGAATTCTGGCCCATTCCTCTTGACAGAGCTGGTGTAACTGAGTCAGGTTTGTAGGCCTCCTTGCTCGCATGTGCTTTTTCAGTTCTGCCCACAAATGTTCTATGGGATTGATGTCAGGGCTTTGTGATGGCCACTCCAATACCTTGACTTTGTTGTCCTTAAGCCATTTTGCCACAACTTTGGAAGTATGCTTGGGGTCATTGACCATTTGGAAGACCCATTTGCAACCTAGCTTTAACTTCCTGACTGATGTCTTGAGATGTTGCTTCAATATATCCACATAATTGTTCATCCTCATGATGCCATCTATTTTGTGAAGTGCACCAGTCCCTCCTGCAGCAAAGAACCCCCACAACATGATGCTGCTGCCCCCGTGCTTCAGGCTTGGGATGGTGTTCTTTGGCTTGCAAGCCTTCCCCTTTTTCCTCCAAACATAACGATGGTCATTATGGCCAAACAGTTCTATTTTTGTTTCATCAGACCAGAGGACATTTCTCCAAAAAGTACAATCTTTGTCCCCATGTGCAGTTGCAAACCGTAGTCTGGCTTTTTTATGGCTGTTTTGGAACAGTGGCTTCTTCCTTTCTGAGCGGCCTTTCAGGTTATGTTGATATTGGACTCATTTTACTGTGGATATAAATACTTTTGTACCTGTTTCCTCCAGCATCTTCACAAGGTCCTTTGCTGTTGTTATGGGATTGATTTGCACTTGTCGCACCGAAATACGTTCATCTCTAGGAGACAGAACACATCCCCTTCCTGAGCAGTATGATGGCTGCATGGTTCCATGGTGTTTATACTTGCGTACTATAGTTTGTACAGATGAACATGGTACCTTCAGGCATTTGGAAATTGCTCCTAAGGATGAACCAGACTTGTGGAGGTTTACAATTTATTTTCTGAGGTCTTGGCTGATTTCTTTTGATTTTCCCCTGATGTCAAGCAAAGAGGCACTGAGTTTGAAGGTAGGCCTTGAAATACATCCACAGGTAAACCTCCAATTGACTCAAATAATGTAAATTAGCCTATCAGAAGTTTCTAACTCCATGACATAATTTTCTGAAATGTTCCAAGCTGTTTAAAGGCACAGTCAACTTAGTGTATGTAAACTTCTGACCCACTGGAATTGTAATACAGTGAATTATAAGTGAAATAATCTGTCTGTAAACAATTGTTGGAAAAATTACTTGTGTCATGCACAAAGTAGATGTCCTAACCAACTTGCCAAAACTATAGTTTGTTAACAAGAAATGTGTGGAGTGGTTGAAAAACGAGTTTTAATGACTTCAACCTAAGTGTATGTAAACTTCTGATTTCAACTGTGTGTATGTGTGTATGTGTGTGCAAATGTTTTTTTTTCTCTTCTAAACTATTCCCCCATCCTCCCCTCTGTGTGTGTGTGTGCGTGTCTGTGTGTGAAAATGAATATGTGTGCATGTTTGTGCGTGCATGTGTATTTGTGTGTGTGCGTCTGTGTGTGTTTCTGTGTGCGTCTCTGTGTGTGTGTTTCAGGAGATGACTGACATAATGAGCTCTATCTATGATATGATGGGGACGTCCACGTACCCTTGTATGCAGAACGACGCCCCGAAGGAGCACGTCGACATCTTCTTCCAGGTAACATCTAACCACAGATCTAGGATCAGATGAACATCTTCTTCCAGGTAACATCTAACCACAGATCTAGGATCAGATGAACACCTTCTTCCAGGTAACATCTAACCACAGATCTAGGATCAGATGAACATCTTCTTCCAGGTAACACAACTAACCACAGATCTAGGATCAGATGAACACCTTCTTCCAGGTAACATCTAACCACAGATCTAGGATCAGATGAACATCTTCTTCCAGGTAACATCTAACCACAGATCTAGGATCAGATGAACATCTTCTTCCAGGTAACACAACTAACCACAGATCTAGGATCAGATGAACAACTTCTTCCAGGTAACACAACTAACCACAGATCTAGGATCAGATGAACATCTTATTCTAGGTAACATCTAACCACAGATCTAGGATCAGATGAACACCTTCTTCCAGGTAACACAACTAACCACAGATCTAGGATCAGATGAACATCTTCTTCCTGGTAACACATCTAACCACAGATCTAGGATCAGATGAACAACTTCTTCCAGGTAATACAACTAACCACATATCTAAACCTTGATTCAGTCCTAATCTGCTTGTAGACAACAGCACATTTTAAAGGCCATGTTACTGCGTTAGTGGAGAGCACATTCAAGGTAAACTGAGAAGATGTTGACTCAATTGGAAATTACCTTTAAATGCTTTAGCACGGTATCTTATTTATTCCAGGCCCCAGGGTTAGATAATTCCACCTCCAGTGTTTTGTAATTGAATCCAGGCCCCAGGCTTAGATAATTCTACCTCCAGTGTTTTCTAATTGAATCCAGGCCCCAGGGTTAGTTAATTCTACCTCCAGTGTTTTCTAATTGAATCCAGGCCCCAGGGTTAGATAATTCTACCTCCAGTGTTTTCTAATTGAATCCAGACCCCAGGCTTAGATAATTCTACAATTAAATCCAGGCCCCAGGGTTAGTTAATTCTACCTCCAGTGTTTTCTAATTGAATCCAGACCCCAGGCTTAGATAATTCTACCTCCAGTGTTTTCTAATTGAATCCAGGCCCCAGGCTTAGTTAATTCTACCTCCAGTGTTTTCTAATTGAATCCAGGCCCCAGGGTTAGATAATTCTACCTCCAGTGTTTTCTAATTGAATCCAGGCCCCAGAGTTAGATAATTCTACCTCCAGTGTTTTCTAATTGAATCCAGACCCCAGGGTTAGATAATTCTACCTCCAGTGTTTTCTAATTGAATCCAGGCCATAGGGTTAGATAATTCTACCTCCAGTGTTTTCTAATTGAATCCAGGCCCCAGGGTTAGTTAATTCTACCTCCAGTGTTTTCTAATTGAATCCAGACCCCAGGCTTAGATAATTCTACAATTAAATCCAGGCCCCAGGGTTAGTTAATTCTACCTCCAGTGTTTTCTAATTGAATCCAGACCCCAGGCTTAGATAATTCTACCTCCAGTGTTTTCTAATTGAATCCAGGCCCCAGGCTTAGTTAATTCTACCTCCAGTGTTTTCTAATTGAATCCAGGCCCCAGGGTTAGATAATTCTACCTCCAGTGTTTTCTAATTGAATCCAGGCCCCAGAGTTAGATAATTCTACCTCCAGTGTTTTCTAATTGAATCCAGGCCCCAGAGTTAGATAATTCTACCTCCAGTGTTTTCTAATTGAATCCAGACCCCAGGGTTAGATAATTCTACCTCCAGTGTTTTCTAATTGAATCCAGGCCATAGGGTTAGATAATTCTACCTCCAGTGTTTTCTAATTGAATCCAGGCCATAGGGTTAGATAATTCTACCTCCAGTGTTTTCTAATTGAATCCAGGCCCCAGGGTTAGATAATTCTACCTCCAGTGTTTTTCACAAAGGGTTTTAAAAGGACCCTCTAGACATAACCTCCTTATTGTTGAATTCTGACTTTGTGAACAACCAAAAGGTCAAATAGAGGTTACTTATATTTGTCCTGTTTCAGCTGTAGGTGTGTAACCTGTACAGTGTGTGGTGTGGAATGAAAATGTGTTTGTTGCATACCCCACGGAGACACCCTTCGGAGTGTGGGGTCACGGCCAGGGATCAGAGTAGCATATTCAACTGTTTCTCTGTTTCACTCTGTCAGAAAATGGACAAGAACAAAGATGGCGTGGTCACCATTGAGGAATTTCTGGAGTCTTGTCAAAAGGTCTGTGTGTCTGTGTGTGTCTGTGTGTGTGTGTCTCTGTGTGTGTGTGTGTGTGTGTGTGTGTGTGTCTGCCTGCCTGCCTGCCTGCCTGCCTGCCTGCCTGCCTGCCTGCCTGCCTGCCTGCGTATGTCTGTGTGAGTGCATGCTTGTGTGTGTGTGCGTGCATGTGTTAAATTTCAGCACGATTCTTAAGGATGTGATTATGTATGATGTGATTTAATAATATTTAAAACGTCACAATGTGAAGTGTATTTCCACAAATGTGTGTTTTTCCATCAGAAATTATTGCTTATGGGTACCTTCATGTGTGTGTAATGATGTGTCACATTTAACTGTGTAAAACCTTGCATTGTTACTTTTTTCTCTGAGAGTGACGTGGATATACAGTTGAAGTCGCAGGTTTACATACACCTTAGCCAAATACATTTAAACTCAGTTTTTCACAATTCCTGACATTTAATCCTAGTAAAAATTCCCTGTCTTAGGTCAGTTAGGATCCCCATTTTATTTTAAGAATGTGAAATTTCAGAATAATAGTAGAGAGAATGATTTATTTCAGCTTTTATTTCTTTCATCACATTCCAAGTGGGTCAGAAGTTTACATACACTCAATTAGTATTTGGTAGCATTGCCTTTAAATTGTTAAACTTGGGTCAAACGTTTCAGGTAGCCTTCCACAAGCTTCCCACAATACATTGGGTGAATTCTGGCCTATTCCTCCTGACTGAGTTGGTGGTGCTGTGTCAGGTTTGTAGGCCTCCTTGCTCGCACACGCTTTTTCAGTTCTGCCCACAAATTTTCTATAGGATTGAGGTCAGGGCTTTGTGATGGCCACTCCAATACCTTGACTTTGTTGTCCTTAAGCCATTTTGCAACAACTTTGGAATTATACTTGGGGTCATTGTCCATTTGAAGGCCCATTTGCAACCAAGCTTTAACTTCCTGACTAATGTCTTGAGATGATGCTTCAATATATCCACATAATTGTCCATCCTCTTGATGCCATCTATTTTGTGAAGTGCACCAGTCCCTCCTGCAGCAAAAAAACCCCACAACATGATGCTGCTGCCCCCGTGCTTCAGGCTTGGGATGGTGTTCTTTGGCTTGCAAGCCTCCCCCTTTTTCCTCCAAACATAACGATGGTCATTATTGCCAAACAGTTCTATTTTTGTTTCATCAGACCAGAGGACATTTCTCCAAAAAGTACAATCTTTGTCCCCATGTGCAGTTTATGGCGGTTTTGGAGGTTTTGGAGCAGTGGCTTCTTCCTTGCTGAGCGGCCTTTCAGGTTATGGCGATATAGGACTCGTTTTACTGTGCCTATAGATACTTTTGTACTTGTTTTGTATCTCTAGGAGACAGAACGCATCTCCTTCCTGAGCGGTATGACGGCTGCGTGGTCCTGTGGTGTTTATACTTGCATACTGTTGTTTGTACAGATGAACGTGGTACATTCAGGTGTTTGGAAATTGCTCCCAATGATGAACCAGACTTCTGGAGGTCTACAATTTTTTTTCTGAGGTCTTGGCTGATTTTTATTGATTTTCCCATGATGTCAAGCAAAGAGGCACTGAGTTTGAAGGTAGGCCTTGAAATACATCCCCAGGTACACCTCCAATTGACTCAAATGATGTCAATTAGCCTATCAGAAGCTTCGAAAGCCATGACATCATTTTCTGGAATTTTCCAAGCTGTTTAAAAGGCACAGTCAACTTAGTGTATGTAAAGTTCTGACCCACTGGAATTATGATACAGTCAATTACAAGTGAAATAATCTGTCTGTAAGCAGTTGTTGGAAAAATTACTTGTCATGCACAAAGCAGATGTCCTAACCGACTTGCCAAAACTATAGTTTGTTAACAAGAAATTTGTGGAGTGGTTGAAAAACGAGTTTTAATGACTCCAACCTAAGCGTATGTAAACTTCTGACTTCAACTGTATATCTTTTTGTCTCTCTGAAATGAAAGAATCTAGTGATAGGTTAAACAAATACATGTCTGTCACTGAACAACCCCATGACATGATGAGATGTGGAAAATCACACCAATCTTCTCTATAAGTTATTGAAACAAAAAAGCTAATTTACTAACATTGGATATTAAACTTTTTATTTATTTAAGAACCTGTTTCTGCTTTTGTACTGTTTAAACCTTTTCTCTAACTGCTTCTTACATGTTGTGCTTTTTGTCCCTTCCTGCCTCCTGTCCAGGATGAGAACATCATGCAGTCCATGCATCTGTTTGACAACGTCATTTAGTGATACTTCCTGTGGGTGTGGCCTAAAGGACAGCGTTCCCATATTTAGCCCCACAGCCTCCACCTCTAGCTCCCCTCTATCCCCAAACACAGACTCATTAAGGCTGTCAGGGGGGTAAAAGGTACCCCTCCATGGATCTCCACTCTCCCATCCATCCCTAGGCCCTAGACCCCCCCCCCCCCCCCCCCCCCCCCCCCCTCCAAAAAAGAGCCACCCCTACCTGGGATATCAGACAACAGTTAGGGGCTCAAGAGCCACGCTGTGTTGGAGACCATAGCACTCATTCTATATGACATCACATTCACACTATGCAATAATGTCCTTTATTCTCTATTACTAGTTGGACAAAATGGTGGACTCAAAAGGCTTTAAATCAGGCAATAATCTCACTGCCTGGTCTGAACTTGTTAACTGTGAGATATATTATTATCAGTCAACGAACGTTCTAGAATGTTCCATCTCTCAATGTTTTGGAATGGAATCCCCTGGCTGACGCAATTACCCACAACCCTCCAAACATCCATATTGTGTCCTATTCACCTCATTATCTATGGAAATATGGGCGGGGTCTGTTTAGGTTTTTTTGTGGGTGACTTCCAGTTAAGCGCTTCCGGCCAATAGTTGGGAGCTAGCTAACTAACTCAGTTTCGCTTCTCACAACTTTCCAAACATGGATTCACATAAACGGTCATTTTATGTTGGGTAAGGGGTTGCCACGGTAATTGGCCGAAATAGAAGCCATTCATGGAGCAGGAGTGTTTGACCCCCCAAACTTTTTTGAGGAGCGAGTGCAGTTGTGAGGCGCCTTTTGATTTGCAGTCACCGCCTAAGGACGAGGTGTCTCTTCAGCTTTGGATCAAAGCATTGAAAAGATGCTGTAAAGAGGTCAATGGAACTCGACCAAAACAATCGAATTGCCATGGAAACACGTGAGGGAAAGATCCCAAATCTCCTCATTGCCCCCCAGCAAAATGAACCTACATTTAGGCTTTTATTTACAGTATAGAGTATGTGTGCTATGTTGTGGTAAAAATCAGAGTTTTATGCTTGTATGGATGTCAACCACAGGAGGTTGGTGGCACCTTAATTGGGGAGGACGGGCTCGTGGTAATGGCTGAAGCAGAATAGTTGGAATGGTATCAAATGCATCAAACACATGGTTTCCATGTGATTGATGCCATTCCATTAACTCCGTTCCAGTCTTTATTATGAGCCGTTCTCCCCTCAGCAGCCTCCTGTGATGTCAACCCCAATGTCTATGTCATCGTCACCAACTAACTACATTACAGTTAAAAACTACTTTGACTACACCACTGATTTCTGTATGCTAGCTATGCTACCAGCTTATGTGAAGGGGAGTTAGCATTTATCAGTCACTCCTTCTAAACCTGAAAAGGGACAACTTCTAAATTATGCAGCAAAAACAGCCAAATATATTCAAATCAAACTTTAGTAACCACATTGTGGGTCTGTTTACAATACATAAATCACGAGGGATTGATGAATATCCACTTTGTTATATCAGATATGTTGAATGTGCACCAATCCGGCGTCCCTCTTATATCCCCCACGGTCTGTGTTCCATTGACCTCTTTACAGCATCTATAGTGTCTGCATGATGTGTGTTTTAAAAATGACAATAAGTAATATTTAATGTAACTGGTTGTGTGTGTACTGTAGGTGCTGGACATTGCTCCTTCTGGAAGTGTGTATATTTTGTACTGACATGATGATGTGATGATAATGATGGAAGTGAATAAACCACTATTGCTATGCAAACCAATGTAAATGTATTATTTGTAGTTACTGTATGTACTGTACAGTACAAGAGGTGTGATGTTGAAAGCTACTCTGAAGATACTGTTATAACAAGGTGAAAACAATGACAATGAAGTTTAATCTGAACAGTTTATTAAACACAATCCACTCCTAATAGTTTCCAATATTTTGTATTTTTATAAAAGCGATAAGAGACGTTGCTTCAGGACACTGAGGTAAAATATTACCATAACTTTGTCATAAAACCAATAATAAATGTATATGAACATACCAAGTAAACATATATTATGTATCTTACAGTACTGTATACTGTAATAGAATAGTACTGTATAATATAAAAGAAATGGTACTGTGTACTGTAATAGAAGTACTGTATACTGTAATAGAATAGTACTGTATACTGTAATAGAAAAGTACTGCATAATATAATAGAATAGTACTGTATAATATAATAGAATAGTACTGTATACTGTAATAGAATAGTACAGTACTGTAGAATGTACCGTAATAGTACACTACTGTAGAATGTATCAGAATATTACTGTAGAATGCATCAGAATATTACTGTATAACGTAACAGAATAGTACAGGACTGTATAATGTAACAGAAAAGTACTATAGAATGTAATATAATAGTACAGTACTGTAGAATGTATCAAAAATAGTACTCTATACTCTAAGAGAATAGTACTGTAGACTGTAATAGAATAGTACAGTACTGTATACTGTAATAGAATTATACTGTAATAGAATAGTATAATTTAATAGAATAGTACTGTATACTGTAATAGAATAGTACAGTACTGTATACTGTAATAGAATAGTACAGTACTGTATACTGTAATAGAATAGTACAGTATAATTTAATAGAATAGTACTGTATACTGTAATAGAATAGTGCAGTACTGTATACTGTAATAGAATTATACTGTAATAGAATAGTATAATTTAATAGAATAGTACTGTATACTGTAATAGAATAGTACAGTACTGTATACTGTAATAGAATAGTACAGTATACTGTAATAGAATAGTACAGTATAATTTAATAGAATAGTACTGTATACTGTAATAGAATAGTGCAGTACTGTATACTGTAATAGAATTATACTGTAATAGAATAGTATAATTTAATAGAATAGTACTGTATACTGTAATAGAATAGTACAGTACTGTATACTGTAATAGAATAGTACAGTACTGTATACTGTAATAGAATAGTACTGTATACTGTAATAGAATAGTACTGTGTACTGTAATAGAATAGTACTGTATACTGTAATAGAATAGTACTGTGTACTGTAATAGAATAGTACAGTACTGTATACTGTAATAGAATAGTACTGTATAATGTAACAGAATAGTACTGTATAATGTAATAGAATAGTACAGTACTGTATACTGTAATAGAATAGTACTGTATACTGTAATAGAATAGTACTGTGTACTGTAATAGAATAGTATAGTACTGTGTACTGTAATAGAATAGTACAGTACTGTATACTGTAATAGAATAGTACAGTACTGTATACTGTAATAGAATAGTACAGTACTGTATAATGTAATAGAATAGTACTGTATAATGTGATAGAATAGTATTGTACATTTACATTTAACATTTAAGTCATTTAGCAGACACTCTTATCCAGAGCGACTTACAAATTGGTGCATTCACCTTATGATATCCAGTGGAACAACCACTTTACAATAGTGCATCTAAATGTTTTAGGGGGGGGGGTTAGAAGGATTACTTTATCCTATCCCAGGTATTCCTTAAAGAGGTGGGGTTTCAGGTGTCTCCGGAAGGTGGTGATTGACTCCGCTGTCCTGGCGTCGTGAGGGAGCTTGTTCCAGCATTGGGGTGCCAGAGCAGCGAACAGTTTTGACTGGGCTGAGCGGGAACTGTGCTTCCGCAGAGGTAGGGAGGTGAGCAGGCCAGAGGTGGATGAACGCAGTGCCCTTCTTTGGGTGTAGGGACTGATCAGAGCCTGAAGGTACGGAGATGCGGTTCCCCTCACAGCTCCGTAGGCAAGCACCATGGACTTGTAGCGGATGCGAGCTTCAACTGGAAGCCAGTGGAGAGAGCGGAGGAGCGGGGTGACGTGAGAGAACTTGGGAAGGTTGAACACCAGACGGGCTGTGGCGTTCTGGATGAGTTGTAGGGGTTTAATGGCACAGGCAGGGAGCCCAGCCAACAGCGAGTTGCAGTTATCCAGACGGGAGATGACAAGTGCCTGGATTAGGACCTGCGCCGCTTCCTGTGTGAGGCAGGGTCGTACTCTGCAAATGTTGTAGAGCCTGAACCTACAGGATCATGAATGCATGAACCTACTGTATACTGTAATAGAAAAGTACTGTATACTGTAATAGAATAGTACAGTACTGTATACTGTAATAGAATAGTACTGTATACTGTAATAGAAAAGTACTGTATATTGTAATAGAATAGTACTGTATAATGCAATAGAATAGTACTGTATACTGTAATAGAATAGTACAGTATAATTTAATAGAATAGTACTGTATTAGGACCTGCACCGCTTCCTGTGTGAGGCAGGGTCGTACTCTGCGAATGTTGTAGAGCATGAACCTACAGGATCATGAATGCATGAACCTACTGTATACTGTAATAGAATAGTACAGTACTGTATACTGTAATAGAATAGTACTGTATACTGTAATAGAATAGTACAGTATTGTATACTGTAATAGAATAGTACTGTATACTGTAATAGAAAAGTACTGTATATTGTAATAGAATAGTACTGTATAATGCAATAGAATAGTACTGTATACTGTAATAGAATAGTACAGTATAATTTAATAGAATAGTACTGTATACTGTAATAGAATAGTACAGTACTGTATACTGTAATAGAATAGTACAGTAATGTATACTGTAATAGAATAGTACTGTATACTGTAATAGAATAGTACTGTGTACTGTAATAGAATAGTACAGTACTGTATAATGTAATAGAATAGTACAGTACTGTATACTGTAATATAACAGTACTGTATAATGTAATAGAATAGTACTGTATAATGTAATATAATAGTACAGTACTGTATACTGTAATAGAATAGTACTGTATACTGTAATAGAATAATACTGTGTTCTGTAATAGAATAGTATAGTACTGTGTATTGTAATAGAATAGTACAGTGCTGTATACTGTAATAGAATAGTACAGTACTGTATACTGTAATAGAATAGTACTGTATAATGTAATAGAATAGTACTGTATACTGTAATAGAATAGTACAGTACTGTATACTGTAATAGAATAGTACTGTATACTGTAATAGAATAGTTCAGTATTGTATACTGTAATAGAATGGTACTGTATACTGTAATACAAAAGTACTGTATATTGTAATAGAATAGTACTGTATAATGCAATAGAATAGTACTGTATACTGTAATAGAATAGTACAGTTCTGTATACTGTAATAGTACTGTATAATGTAATAGAAGAGTACTGTATACTGTAATAGAATAGTACAGTACTGTATACTGTAATAGAATAGTACAGTACTGTAGAATGTAATAGAATAGTACAGTACTGTATACTGTAATAGAATAGTACAGTACTGTATAAGGTTATAGTACAGTACTGTATACTGTAACAGAATAGTACTGTATAATGTAATAGAATAGTACTGTATACTGTAATAGAATAGTACAGTACTGTATACTGTAATAGAATAGTACTGTATACTGTAATAGAACAGTACAGTACTGTATTTTGTAATAGAATAGTACTGTATACTGTAATAGAAAAGTACTGTATATTGTAATAGAATAGTACTGTATAATGCAATAGAATAGTGCCGTATACTTTAATAGAATAGTACTGTATAATGTAATAGAATAGTACTGTATACTGTAATAGTACTGCATACTGTAATAGAATAGTACTGTATACTGTAGAATGTAAAAGAATAGTACAGTACTGTATACTGTAATAGAATAGTACAGTACTGTATAATGTTATAGTACAGTACTGTATACTGTAATAGAATAGTACAGTACTGTATACTGTAAAAGAATAGTACAGCACTGTATAATGTAATAGAATAGTACAGTACTGTATAATGTAATAGAATAGTACAGTCCTGTATAACATAATAGAATAGTACAGTACTGTATAATGTAATAGAGTAGTACAGTACTGTATAATGTAATAGAGTAGTACAGTACGATATACTGTAGAATAGTATAGTACTATGTAATGTAATAGAATAGAATATAAACAGAATTTAAGAAATGTATTGTTCCTGAGAGCAAACATCAACAAGTAATTAAAACATATGTATAATGTTCTTAGCCTTCATATAAATTCTAACAAGTTCGATTTTAAGTAGCATAAAAAATATAAAATATATGCATTCTGCAGCGATACGCCATCCTATCTGGTTTGTGCTTAGTGGGACTATCATTTGTTTTTCAACAGGACAATGACCCAACACAATGACCCCTCCAGGCTGTGTAAGGGCCATTTGACCAAGAAGGAGAGTGATAGAGTGCTGCATCAGATGACCTGGCCTCCACAATCACCCCAACCTCAACCCAATTGAGATGGTTTGGGATGAGTTGGACCGCAGAGTGAAGGAAAAGCAGGCAAAGAGTGCTCAGCATTTGTGGGAGCTCCTTCAAGACTGTTGGAAAAGCATTCCAGGTGAAGCTGGTTGAGAGAATGCCAAGACTGTGCAAAGCTGTCATCAAGACAAAAGGTGGCTACTTTGAAGAATCTCAAATATAAAATATATTTTGTTTTGTTTTACACTTTTTTGGTTACTACATGGTTCCATATGTGTTATTTCATAGTTTTAATGTCTTCACTATTATTCTACAATGTAGAAAATAGTAAAAATAAAGAAAAACCCTTCAATGAGCAGATGTGTCAAAACTTTTGACTGGTACTGTATATACAGTGCATTCGGAAAGTATTCAGACCCCTTGGCTTTTTCCACATTTTGTTACGTTACAGCCTTATTCTAAAATAGATCAAATAGTTTTTTCCCTCATCAATCTACACACAGAACCCCATAATGACAAAGCAAAAACGGAAATATCACATTTACAGAAGTACTCAGACCCTTTACTCAGTACTTTGTTGAAGCACCTTTGGTAGTGATTACAGACTTGAGTCTTCTTGGGTATGATGCTACAAGCTTGGCACCTGTATTTGGGGAGTTTCTCCCATTCTTCTCTGCAGATCCTCTCAAGCTCTGTCAGGTTGGTTGGGGAGCGTCGCTGCACAGCTATTTTCAGGTATCTCCAAAGATGTTCGATCAGGTTCAAGTCCAGAGCAGCTGGGCCACTCAAGGACATTCAGAGATTTGTCCCAAAGCCACTCCTGCGTTGTCTTGGCTGTGTGCTTAGGCTCGTTGTCCTGTTGGAAGGTGAACCATCGCGCCAGTCATGTCCTGAGCGCTCTGGAGCGGGTTTTCATCAAGATTCTCTCTGTACTTTGCTCCGTTCATCTTTCCCTCAATCCTAACTAGTCTCCCAGTCCCTGCTGCTGAAAGACATCCCAACAGCATGATGCTGCCACCACCATGCTTCCCCGTAGGGATGGTGCCAGGTTTCCTCCAGACGTGACGCTTGGCATTCATGCCAAAAACTTCAATCATGGTTTCATCAGACCAGAGAATCTTGTTTCTCATGGTCTGAGAGTCCTTTGGGTGCTTTTCGGCAAACTCCAAGCAGGCTGTCATGTGCCTTTTACTGAGGAGTGGCTTCCATCTGGAAACTCTACCATAAAGGCCTGGTTTGTGGAGTGCTGCAGAGATGGTTGTCCTTCTGGAAGTTTCTTCCATCTCCACAGAGGAACTCTGGAGCTCTGTCAGAGTGACCATCGGGTTCTTCAGCACCTCGCTGACCAAAGCCCTTCTTCCCCGATTGCTCAGTTTGGCCGGGCGACCAGTCTTGGTTGTTCCAAACTTATTCCATTTAAGAATGAGGGAAGCCACACGGTTCTTGCGGACCTTCAATGCTGCAGAATTGTTTGGTACCCATCTCCAAATCTGTGCCTCAACACAATCCTGACTCGGAGCTCTAAACACAATTCCTTCGACCTCATGGCTTGGTTTTATCTCTGACATGCACGGTCAACTGTGGGACCTTATAAACAGGTGTGGGCCTTTCCAAATCATGTCCAATCAATTGAATTTACCACAGCTAGACTCCAAGTTGTAGAAACATCTCAAGGATGATCAATGGAAACAGGATGCACCTGAGCTCAATTTCAAGTCTCATAGCAAAGGGTCTGAATACTTACAGTGGGGGAAAAATGTATTTGATCCCCTGCTGATTTTGGTCGTTTGCCCACTGACAAAGAAAGGATCAGTCTATAATTTTAATGGTAGGTTTATTTGAACAGTGAGAGACAGAATAACAACAAAAATTTTCAGAAAAATGCATGTCAAAAATGTTATAAATTGATTTGCATTTTAATGAGGGAAATAAGTATTTGACCCCCTCTCAATCAGAAAGTTTTCTGGCTCCCAGGTGTCTTTTATACAGGTAACGAGCTGAGATTAGGAGCACACTCTTAAAGGGAGTGCTCCTAACCGCAGCTTGTTACCTGTAAAAAAGACACGTTGTCCACAGAAGCAATCAATCAATCAGATTCCAAACTCTCCACCATGGCCAAGACCAAAGAGCTCTCCAAGGATGACGGGGACAAGATTGTAGACCTACACAAGGCTGGAATGGGCTACAAGACCATCGGCAAGCAGCTTGGTGAGAAGGTGACAACATTTGGTGTGATTATTCGCAAATGGAAGAAACACAAAAGAACTGTCAATATCCTTCGGCCTGGGGCTCCATGCAAGATCTCACCTCGTGGAGTTGCAATGATCATGAGAACGGAATCAGCCGAGAACTACACGGGAGGATCTTGTCAATGATCCCAAGGCAGCTGGGACCATCGTCACCAAGAAAACAATTGGTAACACACTACGCCGTGAAGGACTGTAATCCTGCAGCGCCCGCAAGGTCCACCTGCTCAAGAATACATATACAGGCCCATCTGAAGTCTTCCAATGAACATCTGAATGACTCAGAGGACAACTGGTGAAAGTGTTGTGGTTAGATGAGACCAAAATGGAGCTCTTTGACATCAACTCAACTCGCCGTGTTTGGAGGAGGAGGAATGCTGCCTATGACCCCAAGGACACCATCTCCACTGTCAAACATGGAGGTGGAAACATTATGCTTTGGGGGTGTTTTTCTGCTATGGGGACAGGACAACTTCACCGCATCAAAGGGACGATGGACGGGGCCATGTACTGTCAAATCTTGGGTGAGAACCTCCTTCCCTCAGCCAGGGCATTGAAAATGGGTCGTGGATGGGTATTCCATCATGACAATGACCCAAAACACACGGCCAAAGCAACAAAGGAGTGGCTCAAGAAGAAGCACATTAAGGTCCTGGAGTGGCCTAGCCAGTCTCCAGACCTTAATCCCATAGAAAATCTGTGGAAGGAGCTGAAGGTTCGAGTTGCCAAACGTCAGCCTCGAAACCTTAATGACTTGGAGAAGATCTGCAAAGAGGAGTGGGACACAATCCCTCCTGAGATGTGTGCAAACCTGGTGGCCAACTACAAGAAACGTCTGACCTCTGTGATTGCCAACAAGGGTTTTGCCACCAAGTACTAAGTCATGTTTTGCAGAGGGGTAAATACTTATTTCCCTCATTAAAATGCAAATCATTTTATAACATTTTTGACATGCGTTTGTCTGGATTTTTTTGTTGTTATTCTGTCTCTCACTGTTCAAATAAACCTATTAAAATTATAGACTGATAATTTCTTTGTAAATGGGCAAACGTACAAAATCAGCAGGGGATCAAATACTTTTTTCCCCCACTGTATGTAAATGAAGTATATCTGTTTTTTATATTTAATACAGTTGCCAAAAACTATTTAATACAGTTGCCAAAAATGTTTAATACAGTTGCCAAAAGTGAGGATTTGTTTTTATCCTGTTTGGGATAAGGGGCAGTATTTGCACGGCCGGATAAAAAACGTACCCGATTTAATCTGGTTACTACTCCTGCCCAGTAACTAGAATATGCATATAATTGTTTGATTTGTATAGAAAACACCCTAAAGTTTCTAAAACTGTTTGAATGGTGTCTGTGAGTATAACAGAACTAATTTGGCAGGCCAAAACCTGAGAAGATTCCAAACAGGAAGCGCCCTCTCTGACCATATCTTGGCCTTCTTGATCATCTCTATCCAAAACAGGGGATCTCTGGCATAACGTGACATTTTCTAACGCTCCCATAGGCTCTCAGAAGGCGCCAGAATGTTGAATGATGACTTTGCAGGCCATGGCTGAAAAACAGTAGCGCATTTGGATAGTGGTCGATCTGAGAACAATGAGACTGGGGTGCGCATGCACAAGTCGACTCCATGTTTTCATTTTCAGTCTTTGAACGAAAACTGGGTTTCCCGGTCGGAATATTTACGTTTTTTTTACGAGAAAAATCACATAAAAATTGATTTTAAACAGCGGTTGACATGCTTCGAAGTACGGTAATGGAATATTTTGAATTTTTTTGTCACGAAACGCACCGGGCGCGTCACCCTTCTTTACCCTTCGGATAGTGTCTTGAACGCACGAACAAAACGCCGCTATTTGGATATAACTATGGATTATTTGGAACCAAACCAATATTTGTTATTGAAGTAGAAGTCCTGGGAGTGCATTCTGACGAAGAACAGCAAAGGTAATCCAATTTTTCTTATAGTAAATCTGAGTTTGGTGAGTACTAAACTTGGTGGGTGTCAAAATAGCTAGCCTGTGATGGCCGGGCTATCTACTCAGAATATTGCAAAATGTGCTTTCACCGAAAAGCTATTTTAAAATCGGACATAGCGATTGCATAAAGGAGTTCTGTATCTATAATTCTTAAAATAATTGTTATGTTTTTTGTGAACGTTTATCGTGAGTAATTTAGTAAATTCACCGGAAGTGTTCGGTGGGAATGCTAGTCACATGCTAGTCACATGCTAATGTAAAAAGCTGGTTTTTGATATAAATATGAACTTGATTGAACAAAACATGCATGTATTGTATAACATATTGTCCTTGGAGTGTCATCTGATGAAGATCATCAAAGGTTAGTGCTGCATTTAGCTGTGGTTTTGGTTTTTGTGACATTATATGCTAGCTTGAAAAATGGGTGTCTGATTATTTCTGGCTGGGTACTCTGCTGACATAATCTAATGTTTTGCTTTCGTTGTAAAGCCTTTTTGAAATCGGACAGTGTGGTTAGATTAACGAGAGTCTTGTCTTTAAAATGGTGTAAAATAGTCATATGTTTGAGAAATTGAAGTAATAGCATTTCTAAGGTATTTGAATATCGCGCCACGGGATTCCACTGGCTGTTGAGTAGGTGGGACGCAAGCGTGGCCCAGAGAGGTTAATTAATCCATTTTAGAATAAGGCTGTAACATAACAAAATGTGGAAAAAGTCAGGGGGTATAAAGACTTTTCTGAATGCACTGTATATTATGTGTGTCATTGTACAGTACTGTATAATGTAATAGAATAGTACAGTACTGTATAATGTAATAGAATAGTACAGTACTGTATAACATAATAGAATAGTACAGTACTGTATAATGTAATAGAATAGTACAGTACTGTATAATGTAATAGAATAGTACAGTACTGTATAATGTAATAGAATAGTACAGTACTGTATAATGTAACAGAATAGTACAGTACTGTATAATGTAATAGAATAGTACAGTACTGTATAATGTAATAGAATAGTACAGTACTGTATAATGTAACAGAATAGTACAGTACTGTATAATGTAACAGAATAGTACAGTACTGTATAATGTAATAGAATAGTACAGTACTGTATAATGTAACAGAATAGTATAGTACTGTATAATGTAATAGAATAGTACAGTACTGTATAATGTAATAGAATAGTACAGTACTGTATAACATAATAGAATAGTACAGTACTGTATAATGTAACAGAATAGTACAGTACTGTATAACATAATAGAATAGTACAGTACTGTATAATGTAACAGAATAGTACAGTACTGTATAATGTAACAGAATAGTACAGTACTGTATAATGTAACAGAATAGTACAGTACTGTATAATGTAATAGAATAGTACAATACTGTATAACGTCATAGAATAGAAACAGAATAGAAGAAATCCTGAGAACGAACATCAACAAGTAACAAAAAAATACTTAGATTGTTCTTAGCCTTCATATATAATCTCATAAATTTGATTATAAGTGTATATCTTTTTTTATATACATTTAAAAATATATATATATTTAATAAAAATATATATACTCTTATAATCAAATTTAGGAGATTATTGGGGTCACTTAGAAATGTCCATGTTTTTGAAAGAAAAGCAAAAAATGTTGTCCATTAAAAAAACATCAAATTGATCAGAAATACAGTGTAGACATTGTTAATGTTGTAAATGACTATTGTAGCTGGAAACTGAAGATTTTTAAATGGAATATCTACATAGGCGTACAGAGGCCTATTATCAGCAACCATCACTCCTGTGTTCCAATGGCACGTTGTGTTAGCTAATCCAAGTTTATCATTTTAAAAGGCTAATTGATCATTAGAAAACACTTTTGCAATTATGTTAGCACAGCTGAAAACTGTTGTCCTGATTAAAGAAGCAATAAAACTGGCCTTCATTAGACTAGTTGAGTATCTGGAGCATCAGCATTTGTGAGTTTGATTACAGCCTTAAAATGGCCAGAAACAAATAGCTTTCTTCTGAAACTCATCAGACGATTCTTGTTCTGAGAAATTAAGGCTATTCCATGTGAGAAATTGCCAAGAAACTGAAGATCTCGTACAACGCTGTGTACTACTCCCTTCACAGAACAGCGCAAACTGGCTCTAACCAGAATAGAAAGAGGAGTAGGACGCCCCGGTGCACAACTGAGCAAGATGATAAGTACAGCATTGTTTATTAGACAAAACTGATCCTAGATCAGCACTCCAACTAAGTTTGAATACACTAGTCCTGTGTGGCTCAGTTGGTAGAGCGTGGCGCATTGTTTCCATTCCCAATGGGGCCACCGGCATGAAAAATGTATTCACACATAAGTCGCTTTAGATAAAAGCATTTTCTAAATGGCATTTCTTATGATACATTATTATACTTAGTTTGACTATACAGGTCCAGATATATAGGGTTTCTGTCAAACTTGTGTTCAGGTCTTCTTGGTTCTGGGTTTGTAATGTTCAGGTCTTCTTCGTTCTGGGTTAGTTGACTGTACTGTAGAGAATAGAGGATCTTCCTCAGCTGCTTGTGCCACTGTGGGTCTGAAGAGAGAGAAACAGAAATGAAATAGAATCTGCATCCCCAAAAAAACCTTCTTATACTCTTTATAGTGCATTACTTTGACAAAGGCCTATATATGGTTCTGGTGAAAAGTAGTGCATTAAATAGGGAATAGGGTTCCATTTGGAACACAGAACAGTTCCTCAAAACCACCACTCTCTCATTATAGACAGGAATTGTCTTGAGATTTCCATTGTTGGGTTTGTAGTTTAAGGAAATGACATCACTAGTGTCCACTAGGGGTAAACTCTTTTGCTTATTAATGACATCATGGTCTTCTCGTCCAATAAGCAGCAGCATATGAATGATCGTTTTTGAGGAACTATCCCCAACCATCTATTCACTTCCTCATCCTCGTTGTTCAGTGGGCTCCAAAAACACCCCAAAACATCCTTTTAGAAACAAAAGCTCTAACTAGTCTATAGTGATGCATGTCTTTAGATGTTGTAGACATGAAATTGTGTCATTCCGAACATTATGTGCAACTTTATGTTCCATGTTGTTGAGACTTGAACGATGCCTCTCGTCCGTTCTAGCAGCATGACACACAGAGAATAGAACAGTTGGACGGGGAAACAGCACAAGTCACACAAAATGGAATATAACGTTGTGGATAAAGTTTGGAATGACACAATTTCATGTGTACAACTGTTACATCTAAAGACCTGCATCACTATACTGAGAGCTTTCTGTTTCTAAAAGGACGTATTTGGGTGTTTTTGGAGCATTTGTTCATGTTTTTGTCACGGTTGTCGTCGGGAAAGGAGGACCAAAACGCAGCAGGAATGTGGATGCTCATCTTGATATTTATTGAAACCAAGAAAACACCAAAATAACAAATGACGAAGAACTCACGAACAACCAAACAGTCTTGTAAGGCTCACACATGCAAAACAAGAGACAATCTCCCACAAACACTAAACCAAACACATACCCATATATAGGACTTTCAATCAGAGGCAACGAGAAAGCACCTGCCTCCAGTTGAGAGTCCCCATTAACCTAAACATAGAAATACAACTAACTAGACTAACATAGACATACATTAACAAGGAACAGTGCCCAAAAACCCCGGAATACATAAATCAAATACCCTTCTAAAAAAACACCACCCCGAACCACATAAAACAAATACCCTCTGCCACGTCCTGACCAAACTACAATAACAAATAACCCTTATACTGGTCAGGATGTGACAGTTTTGAAGAGCCTCCGTACTACATAACGAGGACGAGGAAGTGGTTTTCTGGTCGGGGCAAGATTCTCTAAAACAAGTGAAATCGCAAAAAAAAAGTTTTTCTGGACCTTTCTATAACATGGCATTTACATAAAAAATAGAAATTTGGTTGTAAAAAGCCAACTTCTCCTTTAATGTGGTGTATCCACAATGCTCTAGAATTGACTCTATGTTGTTGTAATGGCAGAATATGCTCACTGGTTGGCAGCACTGGGGAGGTTGAATTTCACAGCATCGTACTGGACATCCTCGTCCTGTTTCTGGGGTTGAGGCAGCTGGACGGTGGAGTACAGAGGCACTTCCTGGTTTTTGGAGCGAGAGAAGTGGATGCTGGCATAGTGAACATCATCCTGGTCGACGGTGGCTGCTGTCTTTGCTGCAGTAGGGGTCATGGCCATGCTTGAGACGTTTTCATACACTGGACTAGAGTCCCCCTGATGGGAAGAGAGGACAGACAACATAATGAGTAGAAATGTTCCACAAAGCAATACAAAAAATCTGATTGTAACAGACTCACCTGTACATTCTCTGATGTGTCTCTTGTGTCAGAGGTGGATATGGAGGCCTTCTTCCTGGTTTGCACATTAATTAATACATTTATTATTTAATGAATCAATGAACAAAGTAAGTTAATTAAAAAAGTGTTAGAGTGAAATAATCTTTAAAAGAATCACTCACCTGAACCACATGAGTCCAGAGAGACAGAGGATGAGAACCAGAACAACCACTATGATTCCTACAGCTGCAGTCACAACTGATGTTTGTTTCTCTATAATATAATATGAATGATATGAGTACAATAGTACAATATTTGTTAACTGATCTAATCTCAACGTATATATAATTATAAAACAAAGTCTGATAAGCCAAAGTGTAATTATTAATATTAGATTGAAATGTCATTTTGTATTGAAATATTGAAGATGAAAGTTCACCTGGTAAAATGATCATCAGAGCTGTAGAGTTCCTAGATCCTCTTCCATTCCAGGCCTCACAGTGGTAATGTCCATTGTCCTTAGACTTGAACTTACTTATGTTGTACATCTGTCCAAATCCATTTAGAAAAGTCTTATTTTGAAAGTACCAGATGTATTTGACCACAGGTGGGTTGGCATCACTGCTGCAGGTCAGAGTCACTGAACTGCCCTCCACTATTTCACCAGAGGGACTGACTGACACTGAGGTGCTCTTTGGACCATCTGGTGGACAATATGTAACAACATTCTTTTAAATAGTGTTTTACTTGTTATTGAAATATGAATTTAAATGTGATCCTCTGATCAAAAGATGAGGTTAGGTGTACTAACACTGAACGTCCACAGACACAGAAGAAGAGTTGAGACGTCCATATTTATTCTCAGCCTCACAGTAGTATTCTCCACTGTCCTCAGAACTGATGGTGGTGAAATTGTATGTCTTTTCAGATCCTGTCAGTGAAGATCCATTCTTCTTGTACCAGGTGTATTTGTCCACAGGTGGGTTGGCATCACTGCTGCAGGTCAGAGTCACTGAACTGTCCTCCACTATTTCACCAGAGGGACTGACTGACACTGAGGTGCTCTTTGGGCCGTCTGGTAAAGGAGAATTTGTCAGAAGGATATGACAGTAGTATATTTATGATAGTAGTATATTTACAAATGTCATGTCATGTCAAAAATGAATGATCTGTTAAGTCAGAGAACTATCTAAAACTCTAACTTACACAAAACGTTAATAAATACAGATGAAGATGTTATGCTTTAGGACTAATGCATTTAATTCCCATTGTTTTGCTACCTTATCATTCAAACACTGAGCTGTACTTTACTCACATTTCACATCCATGTTTATGGTCCTAGACCTGTCTGTCCCCATCTCATTCTGGACCTCACAGTAGTACTCTCCACTGTCAGATGACTGGATTTGATTGAAGACATGATGTGGTCCTGTCATACTCTGATAGTCACCTCCATTCTTCTGGTACCACCAGGTGTAACTCTGCACAGGTGGGTTGGCATCACTGCTGCAGGTCAGAGTCACTGAACTGCCCTCCACTATTTCACCAGAGGGACTGACTGACACTGAGGTGTTCCTTGGTTTATCTGATGTAAAATACCAAACATTTTGTCAGAGTGATATTAACAGCGAGTAAAAAGAAAAGTTTTGTTCTGTAATGATTGATAAAGTAAGACATGTCTATTTTGCCTGAGTGCATGATACTTGCTAAGTAGAAATCAAATCAAATAGAATACTGTACTATTTTGCTGCACTGAACTCACACACTGCAGGAGAGCTGAGACCCTCACTGCCTTTTACAGCACAGTAGTAGCTGTCTTCATCCTCACTGCTGATGGAGTACATGGGAGAGGAGGTATCTTGTACATTCTGTCCATTCCTGTACCAGATGTAGGTGGGGTTGTCAGTCAGAGTACAGGTGGTGCTACAGGTCAGTGTCTTCTGTCCCTCTGCAGCAGGAGTCACCTTCACCTGCAGACCTGAAACAATATGTATAAAACCACATACACCTCTGTGTTAACAGGATGGTTCATTTATTTTATCCTGTAATTCAATATGATTTACAGTTGTATCATACAGTGTAGTATTACCTGTGACAGTCAGAGTTGTTCCTGGGAAACTATGACCCCATTCAAAGTTGTATGTTTTATGACCCCATTCAAAGTTGTATGTTTTAAAAGTGAAGCGATACTCAGCTGAGTCCTCCTCTCTCAGATCTGTGATTCTCAGGGTGAAGGGACCTTTGTATGTTCCAGTGTACTCAACACGACCTGTATACCCTGGGTCTCTGGTTAGGTCTTCAGGGGTCGACTTATCACTTCTAAACCAGAATGTTGATGTGGTGGAATAATAACCAACATAAGTACAGGATATGTCCACTGTTGACCCCTTCAAGACACAGATTCTCCTCTTGGTGTAAGTTACTCTGTAGCAGATCTGACCCTGAACACCTGAAACACAGTGACATAACAAGAGAACAACTGGATTATATTCTCAGGTCTTTCTAGAAATGATAACAGTTCTAATATTACATAGTGAAACCAACACACACAGAGGTTGTACGGTATTGTTAATTAAAGAAACACTCACACACTGCAGGAGAGTGGAGATCCTCATGGCCTTTTACAGCACAGGAGTAACTGTCTACATAGTTACTGTAGACTGAGTATTTGTACTGGGGGGAGGTGCTATCATCTAGATGTTGTCCGTTCTTGTACCAGATGTAGGTGGGGTTACCAGTCAGAGTACAATTGGTGATACAGGTCAGTGTCTTATACTCTGAATACTGTTTAGGAGTCACCTTCACCTGAAAACCTGAATTAAAGGGGAGTAAAAACAGAGTACATCGTTTAGAATTAATGATTAAATTCATGACTCTTCAAAACTGTATAATGTGCTGTGCAGTGTTACCTGTGACAGAGTACATACATCTATGATTTTGTTTGTAATTTATATGTAATGATGAATACTGAAGTATTACCCTTCTCATTGACCTTAAATGATTGATACTCCCTAAGTGGAATCCTAGTTTCATTCATACTCACAAACTACAGGAGAGTGGAGACCCTCTTGACCTTCAACAGCACAGGAGTAAATGTTCACAGTAGAATCCCAGACCACCAGCATATTACTAAAGTGGTGTTGGGAAGTGGGCTCATCAAGACGTTGTCCGTTCTTGTACCAGATGTAGGTGGGGTTGTCAGTCAGAGTACAGGTGGTGCTACAGGTCAGTGTCTTCTGTCCCTCTGCAGCAGGAGTCACCTTCACCTGCAGATCTGAAACAATATGTATAAAACCACATACACCTCTGTGTTAACAGGATGGTTCATTTATTTTCTCCTGTAATTCAATATGATTTACAGTTGTATCATACAGTGTAGTATTACCTGTGACAGACAGAGTTGTTCCTGGGAAACTATGACCCCATTCAAAGTTGTCTGTTTTAAAAGTGAAGCGATACTCAGCTGAGTCCTCCTCTCTCAGATCTGTGATTCTCAGGGTGAAGGGACCTCTGTATGTTCCAGTGTACTCAACACGACCTGCATACCCTGGGTCTCTGGTTAGGTCTTCAGGGGTCGACTTATCACTTCTAAACCAGAATGTTGTGGTGGAATAATAACCAACATAAGTACAGGATATGTCCACTGTTGACCCCTTCAAGACACAGATTCTCCTCTTGGTGTAAGTTACTCTGTTGCAGCTCTGACCCTGAACACCTGAAACACAGTGACATAACAAGAGAACAACTGGAATATATTCTCAGTTATTTCTAGAAATGATAACAGTTCTAATATTACATAGTGAAACCAACACACACAGAGGTTGTACGGTATTGTTAATTAAAGAAACACTCACACACTGCAGGAGAGTGGAGATCCTCATGGCCTTTTACAGCACAGGAGTAACTGTCTTTACTGTTACTGAAGACTGAGTCTTTGTACTGGGGGGAGGTGCTCTCATCTAGATGTTGTCCGTTCTTGTACCAGATGTAGGTGGGGTTACCAGTCAGAGTACAGGTGGTGATACAGGTCAGTGTCTTCGACGTTGCCCACCGTGGTGGAGTCACCTTCACCTGCAGAGCTGGAGTAGATCACAACATTAAAACCCTGAATCACCTGTTCTATAGTTTAATCACATAATGCGAGACATTCTCATACTCATTTCATTCTTCAATCTGTTTCATATATACAAATCCAATTTCTAGACCGAAATGGACAGTAGATTTTAATTCAACAGACTAGCAGTATAAAGCATGTTACTCTACCTGTAACAGACAGAGTGACTCCAGGATCACCAGAATATAGAATGTTACTGTACCTGTTACAGACAGACTCCAGGATCACCAGTATATAGAATGTTACTGTACCTGTGACAGACAGAGAGACTCCAGGATCACCAGTATATAGAATGTTACTGTACCTGTGACAGACAGAGAGACTCCAGGATCACCAGTATATAGAATGTTACTGTACCTGTGACAGACAGAGAGACTCCAGGATCACCAGTATATAGAATGTAACTGTACCTGTTACAGACAGACTGACTCCAGGATCACCAGTATATAGAATGTTACTGTACCTGTTACAGACAGAGTGACTCCAGGATCACCAGAATATAGAATGTTACTGTACCTGTTACAGACAGACTCCAGGATCACCAGTATATAGAATGTTACTGTACCTGTGACAGACAGAGAGACTCCAGGATCACCAGTATATAGAATGTTACTGTACCTGTGACAGACAGAGAGACTCCAGGATCACCAGTATATAGAATGTTACTGTACCTGTGACAGACAGAGAGACTCCAGGATCACCAGTATATAGAATGTAACTGTACCTGTTACAGACAGACTGACTCCAGGATCACCAGTATATAGAATGTTACTGTACCTGTTACAGACAGAGAGACTCCAGGATCACCAGTATATAGAATGTTACTGTACCTGTTACAGACAGAGAGACTCCAGGATCACCAGTATATAGAATGTTACTGTACCTGTGACAGACAGAGTGACTCCAGGATCACCAGTATATAGAATGTTACTGTACCTGTTACAGACAGAGTGACTCCAGGATCACCAGTATATAGAATGTAACTGTACCTGTTACAGACAGAGAGACTCCAGGATCACCAGTATATAGAATGTTACTGAACCTGTTTCAGACAGAGTGACTCCAGGATCACCAGTATATAGAATGTTACTGTACCTGTGACGGACAGAGTGACTCCAGGATCACCAGTATATAGAATGTTACTGTACCTGTGACAAACAGAGAGACTCCAGGATCACCAGTATATAGAATGTTACTGTACCTGTGACGGACAGAGTGACTCCAGGATCACCAGTATATAGAATGTTACTGTACCTGTGAAAGACAGAGAGACTCCAGGATCACCAGTATATAGAATGTTACTGTACCTGTTACAGACAGAGAGACTCCAGGATCACCAGTAAATAGAATGTTACTGTACCTGTGACAGACAGAGAGACTCCAGGATCACCAGTATATAGAATGTTACTGTACCTGTTACAGACAGTGTGACTCCAGGATCACCAGTATATAGAATGTTACTGTACCTGTGACAGACAGAGTGACTCCAGGATCACCAGTATATGGAATGTTACTGAACCTGTTACAGACAGAGTGACTCCAGGATCACCAGTATATAGAATGTTACTGTACCTGTGACGGACAGAGTGACTCCAGGATCACCAGTATATAGAATGTTACTGTACCTGTGACAGACAGAGTGACTCCAGGATCACCAGTATATAGAATGTTACTGTACCTGTGACAGACAGAGAGACTCAAGGATCACCAGTATATAGAATGTTACTGTACCTGTTACAGACAGAGAGACTCCAGGATCACCAGTATATAGAATGTTACTGTACCTGTTACAGACAGAGAGACTCCAGGATCACCAGTATATAGAATGTTACTGTACCTGTGACAGACAGAGTAACTCCAGGATCACTAGTATATAGAATGTTACTGTACCTCTTACAGACAGAGAGACTCCAGGATCACCAGTATATATAATGTTACTGTACCTGTTACAGACAGAGAGACTCCAGGATCACCAGTATATAGAATGTTACTGTACCTGTTACAGACAGAGAGACTCCAGGATCACCAGTAAATAGAATGTTACTGTACCTGTGACAGACAGAGAGACTCCAGGATCACCAGTATATAGAATGTTACTGTACCTGTTACAGACAGTGTGACTCCAGGATCACCAGTATATAGAATGTTACTGTACCTGTGACAGACAGAGTGACTCCAGGATCACCAGTATATGGAATGTTACTGAACCTGTTACAGACAGAGTGACTCCAGGATCACCAGTATATAGAATGTTACTGTACCTGTTACAGACAGAGTGACTCCAGGATCACCAGTATATAGAATGTTACTGTACCTGTGACAGACAGAGTGACTCCAGGATCACCAGTATATGGAATGTTACTGAACCTGTTACAGACAGAGTGACTCCAGGATCACCAGTATATAGAATGTTACTGTACCTGTTACAGACAGAGTGACTCCAGGATCACCAGTATATAGAATGTTACTGTACCTGTGACAGACAGAGTGACTCCAGGATCACCAGTATATAGAATGTTACTGTACCTGTGACAGACAGAGAGACTCCAGGATCACCAGTATATAGAATGTTACTGTACCTGTTACAGACAGAGAGACTCCAGGATCACCAGTATATAGAATGTTACTGTACCTGTTACAGACAGTGACTCCAGGATCACCAGTATATAGAATGTTACTGTACCTGTTACAGACAGAGTGACTCCAGGATCACCAGTATATAGAATGTTACTGTACCTGTGACAGACAGAGAGACTCCAGGATCACCAGTATATACAATGTTACTGTACCTGTTACAGACAGAGAGACTCCAGGATCACCAGTATATAGAATGTTACTGTACCTGTTACAGACAGAGAGACTCCAGGATCACCAGTATATAGAATGTTACTGTACCTGTGACAGACAGAGTAACTCCAGGATCACTAGTATATAGAATGTTACTGTACCTCTTACAGACAGAGAGACTCCAGGATCACCAGTATATAGAATGTTACTGTACCTGTTACAGACAGAGAGACTCCAGGATCACCAGTATATTTCCCTCCAGTCTGATCTGTTATAAATCTGAACTTGTACGTAGCTGAGTCTCTCTCTCTCAGGTCTGTGATTCTCAGGTTGTGACCATTCTTCTTATCCCCATGATACTCCAGACGACCTGCATACTCTGGGTTCTGACCTAGATCTTCAGGTTCTACACCAGTCCCCCATTTAGTGAACCAGTAGGTTGATGTGACTGTACCACTGGGATATCTGATAGAGCAGGACAGATCCACTGCTGACCCCTTCAAGACACAGATACTCTGAGTGGTGTAAGTCACACTCCAGCCATACTGACCCAGTACCACTGAAACACAGTTAGACATCACAATGGTATCAGAATGAAGACAAGGTCTATTGGCTCACACTGAAGGTAGGGTTTGTCCACACTTTGTTGCCGTACTTCCTGATTTGAGTGTGAATGGAAACCAGAGATAAGCATCACTCAGTGAGGTGTGAAAGATAACTATTTAAAGTGAAGTGGAGACTCCTAACAGAACACACCAGAATAACATTATGATTCTTATCCTTTTAGAAATGTCTGTAGATTATTAAACAGAGCAACTAAAAGATAAGAATGAGACCATACCTGCTACAGACCAGAGAAAGACCACCAACACACTTCCTGCTGTTCTCAAGGCCATTGTTGCATCTCCCACCCTGCAGTCTTAGAAACATAAACAACAACTCACTCTATAGCTGGTGAATAACTACATACATACCATCAGGGGCAGCAGGTAGGGCTCTAGTCAAAAGTAGTGCACTCTATAGGGAATATGGTGTCATTTGGGATGCAGTATAACAACACATCATCATCACAGCCTTGAGTGGATGGTGTGTAAATAACATCATTATAATAGTTTGGTAATATGGTCTGTGTCAGCGGTATCGGCAGGTAGCATAGCGGTTAGGAGAGTTGGACCAGTAACTGAAACATTGCTAGTTCAAATCCCCGACCTGGCAAGGTGGAAAAATCTGCCAATTTGAGCAAGGCAGTTACCACCAGGTTGAATGATAGCTCCTATCCCCAAGCTGTGAGACTAAACAACAAGTCACACATACCTTTTATATCATCATTATATGATAGTGTCTGTATTCACAAAGTATCTCAGAGTAGGATCTAGGATTAGTTTTCCCATTTAGATCATAATTATATGGACCAGCAGGATCTGATCCAAGATCAGCACTCCAAGTCTGAGACCCTTGAGTACATGACTTATGGCTAAAAACAAACAACTATATTTCAAGATATCAAGAGTACTTACAGACTGAAGGGGAGAGGTCTTGTACAGTGAGTCAACTGACTGGTAGTGAGTGGGAACTGCTAGTAAGTGTCAGTTCTGTGTTTGATACATATTTATAGTAGTCAGAACACAAGTAGCTGATGCAGAACTGTCCTTTCCTTCCTCTTTAAGTCATTAACATGCATGAGGACCAGAACAACATGTCAGAATAGTGTTTACTATAGTCTACTATTTAGAATGTTTATAATATCTTAGAATGTGTTTACTATAGTCTACTATTTAGAATGTTTATAATATCTTAGAATGTGTTTACTATAGCCTACTATTTAGAATGTTTATAATATCTTAGAATGTGTTTACTATAGCCTACTATATGGAATGTTTATAATATCTTAGAATGTGTTTACTATAGTCTACTATTTAGAATGTTTATAATATCTTAGAATGTGTTTACTATAGTCTACTATTTAGAATGTTTATAATATCTTAGAATGTGTTTACTATAGCCTACTATTTAGAATGTTTATAATATCTTAGAATGTGTTGCCTTGCCCCTCTCAGTTCTACATGGAACAGGTCAAAGTTCTATATATTTATTATTATTTATCTAAGCCTTATTTTTCCAGGTAAGTTGACTGAGAACACATTCTCACTTACAGCAACAACCTGGGGAATATTTAAAAGGGGGATGAATGAGCCAATTCAAATCTGGGGATGATTAGGTGGCATGAGGGCCAGATTGTGAATTTTAGCAGTGGACACCAGGGTTAACACCCCTACTCTAACAATAAGTGCCATGGGATTTTTAGTGACCACAGAGAGTCAGGACACCCATTTAACATCCCATCCAAAAAACAGCACCCTATACAGGACAACATCCCCAATCACTACCATGGGGCATTGGGATGTATATTTTTAGACCAGAGGAAAGAGTGCCTCCTACTGGCCCTCCAACACCACTTCCAGTAGCTTCTGGTCTCCCATCCAGGGACTGATCAAGGGGAACTCTGCTTAGCTTCAGAAGCAAGCTAGCAGTGGGATGCAGGGTGGTATGCTGCTAACAGTTGGCCAGTTCCATGGACTTGTAAGTAAGCATTTCATGGTAAGGTCTACGTCTTTCATTAGATTTTCCTTCTATTCTACAAACACATTCAATTTACACTCTTCATCAGCTGTATCAAAGTGGTACTGAAGGTTCCAGTGTTCTAGACTAGAGATCTCCCTACTAGCATCTCAACATTACTGCACCATCCTAATAATCATGTCCTCAATAAAGTTGGGCTAATAACAACATTACAAACTGACAATACATCAGATAGAATGGTGAAACAGAACACTGTCTACTCGACAAAGTCACATTGAAGCACACAAACACGTTTGTAGTCGTACAACATGCCACTGTCATTCTGTTACACTGAATGCGTCCCAAATGACACCATAATCCCTATATAGTGCACTACCTTTGACCAGAGCCCTATGGGCCTGGTATGACTGTGTTCGTTTGCATGCCCTCTCAACTTGACTGGCCTGCAGCTCTGTCAATCACCCTTCGCACCGCTGTTCATCCAACCAATCAGGGTACTTGGATGTGCTGCAGGACACCGCCTCCCCTCACCTTTAGTTAGTGCAAGGCATCGTCAGTCTTGAGAAGAAGTGTTGTGCTGCTGACAGACTTCTGACATGCAGTTCCTTACTGAAGTGTGAGTCCAGCGAATATAACCACACAATAATATAAAACATCTTCAAGTGGAAACAGCTGTGTCTGCATGTATGTGGTGGTGGTGGTGACCATCAAGAGTAGAGTGACGGGCCTCAACACCATGTTCTGACCAGACAGCACTATAGTGGACAGAACCAAAACCAATCAGCATTAAGTACGTAGCGGGTCTCGGCATTGTCAGCTAACCGCTCAGACAAGATCCAGCTGTTTATACATGTAAAAACGGTCTGGATGACCTCTACTAATCCCTAGGTACTGACTCAGGAATGTGTGAAGGACCACAGGGACGTCTGACAAAGGGTTGTTATTGTGACCACAACAAGGCCCTCCGGTTCACTTTGGGTTCTTATACAACAGGATTTCTAGGAGGAAAGAGATACATGGAAATAGAATTAAACCTTCTCTCCAGCTGCTTCTTACCCGTTGTGCTTTTTGTCCCTTCCTGGCTCTCGTCCAGGATGATTACATCATGCAGTCCATGCATCTGTTCGACAACGTCATTTAGTGACACTTCCTGTGGGTGTGGCCTATCAGAAGGGCCGCCCATATTTACCACAACTGCCCCCTCACCATGTTCTATCCAAAAACAGACTCAATGGGGCTATCAGGGGGGTAAACGATACCTCTCCATTGGATCTCCACTCTCCCATCCACCCCTCACCCCTCTCTTCCTACCTGGGAAAGTTTGACACTAGTTAGGGGGTCAAGAAACAGATGACATCACATTCTCACTAAACAATGATGTATTCTATTCTCTAACTACTAATTGGACAAAATGGTGGATATTCATCTTAGGACAAAGGCTTTAAATCAAGAAATAATCTGAACTTGTTAACTGTGAGATGTAATATTATCAATCATGGAACATTCCGGTATGTTCCATCTTTCTGTGTTCCGGAGTGGAATGCCCTCGCTGATGGAACTACCTTCAACACTCCAAACATCCATGATGTCATATTGTGTCTGCGTGATGTGTTTTAAAAATGGCAATAAATAATATTTCATGTAACAGGACATTGCTCCTTCTGAAAGTGTCTGTGTTTATTTTGTACAGACATGATGATGATATTGAAGGTGAATAAACCACTATTGCTCTCCAAAACAATGTAAATGTATTATTTGTAGTTACTATATGTACTGTAAAGTACAAGAGGTGAGATTGTCAAGGGTGCCAATAATTTGTCGTGACTGTATAGCCCACAATCAGATGAATACATTTACACTCACAGAAACAGACACATCACACACACACACACACACACACACACACACACACACACACACACACACACACACACACACACACACACACACACACACACACACACACACACACACACACACACACACACACACACACACACACACACACACAGTTATTCTTGACCCTGTTATACTTTGACAGTGAACATGACCCTATTGAATTGAGATCTGGGTATTACTGGCACACTCTACTAATCATGTTTTAAACATGCAATTGAATAAAATGAGCTAAACTAAACACATGAAACCACAGTCTATTCAGTCTGTCTACAAACAGGCTCTCAAAGTGCTTGATAGAAAGCCCAATAGCCATCATCACTATTACATCCTCAGAATGCATGAGCTCCTGAGTTGGTAAAATCTGGTGCAATACACCGACGCATGTCTTGTATTCAAGATCCTAAATGGCCTGGCTCCCCCTCCACTCAGTATTTTTGTTAAACAGAAAATCCAAACATATGGCAGCAGATCCACAAGGTCTGCCATGAGAGGTGACTGTATAGTTCCCTTAAGAAAAAGCACCTTTAGTAAATCCACTTTCTCTTTGAGAGCTTCCCATGTCTAGAATACACTGCCATCAGACACACATAACTGCACCACCTATCACACTTTCACAAAATGCATGAAGACATGGCTAAAGGTCAATCAGATTTGTGAACATAATCCCTAGCTGTGTATTGCCGCTTTCCATGTTGTCTGTTGTCTGTAGCTTGTGAGGTGTGGAAACACTTTGTTGTTTTTATGGATTGTGTCTTGTTGCTTTTTGTTCTATGTTGCTCTGTCTGTATGCTACATCTTGCTTGTCCTATGTTGCTCTGTCTGTATGCTACATCTTGCTTGTCCTATGTTGCTCTGTCTGTATGCTATGTCTTGCTTGTCCTATGTTACTCTGCGTGTGCTCACTGTTCTATGATTGTCTGTATTGTAATTGTTTTTAATAACCTGCCCAGGGACTGCGGTTGAAAATGAGCCGGCTGGCTAAAACCGGCACTTTTACTGAAACGTTGATTAATGTGCACTGTCCCTGTAAACATAAAATAAACTCAACTCAACTCAACAGTCCAGGATCAGTATTCACAAAGTGTATCAGAGTAGGAGAGCTGATCTGGGATCAGTTTAGCCTTTTAGATCATAATTATATGGACCGTCTGAGACACTTTATGAATACAGGCCCTGATGTAACAACCAAAACACAGTTCAATGTAAACCAACAAGTACAAAGATACAGGGAGTCATTTGATGTACGGCTAAAAACATCAAAAATAAAACTATATTCCCAGATATCATCAAGTGTACTTACAGAGTGAAGTGAAGGGGAGAAGTCTTGAACAGTTAGTCAACTTACTGTCACTGCGTGGAAACAAGAAGTAGTCTATTGTAAGTATTAGTAGAAGCAGGAGTAGCCTGTGTGAGTTCTGTGGTTGATACATTTTAAAGAAGCCTAGTCAGGGCATTAACATGCAGCAACAGCATGTCACATAAGGGATGTTACTGTATCTAAATAGAAAATGGTCTAAAGTCAGCATACTGTAGTTGCATTTCTTTATTTGAGGAGTGGGCCTACATGTTCTACAAGAGACAAAATGTGACCCATTCCATCACTCTTCATCAGCTGGTACTGAAGGTTCCAGAACAGATGAAAGGAGAGTATCTTTGGTTCCAGTGTTCTAGACTAGAGCTCTCCCTACTGACATCTCAACATTACTGCAGCCTCCAGGCTTCACATGTCCCTAGAGTCTGATGAAAATATACAAAATAGAAGGTAGAAAATGGCATACATATAGAATAAATCAGTCACGCACGTAAAAATACTGTGTTATTGGGACTTATGTTGAACTGGCATTTGAATTGAGTGAATTAGTGAGCTCAGCTAGCTTGTTAGCTACATGAAGAGGCTGTTATTCAGCGATAAAGAAGCATTTTTGTGCATCACACAGCTACTCTGAATGGACTGGATTGTGAACAATATGATGTGCTGCCACTGAATTACAGTAAGACCCCATCATTAGCTAGTGAGCTAGCTAGTCAGCTAACATTTATCTATCAACATTAGATAGGTAGAAACAACAGACAACAGTGAGCTGTCATTATGCCAAGGCCAAGGCAAGCTGCTCTGAATTTCCAGTGTGCTTGTGTGAAAGAGGTGTCTTCAGCTCACTGATCTTCAGAACAATGGACCTAAAGTGAACCCTGACATGCATATAAATAAGTCTGTCTGTCTGTCTGGGATTATTGTGTCCCATTCTGTCTGCATGATTTGTGTTTTTTTTATGACAATGAATAATCTTTCATGTATTTGGTTATTTCTGCTTCGTTATTGTTATTTTGTGATTTTTATTGTAGCATTTCCATATTTTAAAAAATGAATTATTTTCTTACATAAAAACAACTACATTGTTAGTTAAGGGCTTGTCATTAACCATTTTACAGTAAGGTCTACCTGTTGTATTCGGCGCATGTGACAAATACAATTTGATTTGATTTGTGTGTTTAGGTGCTGGACATTGTTCCCTCTGACACTGGGTTTCTGAACCTCTACATGTCTAAACCGTTTGGGGAGGTTCTACTAGCTGACATATGGAATTGTTTTAAGGTGGTCGTACCATGGACCATTTAGCTATTTGATTTTGAATTATAGTACCCCTTTAGGTAAAAAAAAATACTTAAAAATGATTTGATAAAATATTGAATTTATCCTTTACTGCTATAGCCCATTTAAACACATTGAATAACACATTCATAAATGGCAAAAAAAGACAGTGAAAAAATATCTAATAAGAACTAAGGTTTTGAAGTGACTGTCCTATATCTAGGAGATATAACAAAGCTCAGGACACTATATTTTCTAAAGTATGTGAACAACCCTTCAGATTAGTGGATTAGGCCATAACACACCCGTTGCTGACAGATGTATAAAATCGAGCAATCTCCATCAACAAACATTGGCAGTAGAATGGCCTTTCTGATGAGCTCAGTGACTTTCCATGTGGCACCTTCATAGGATGCCACCTTTACAACAAGTCAGTTCGTCAAATTTCTGCCCTGCTAGAGCTGCCCTGGTTAACTGTAAGTGCTGTTATTATGAAGTGGTAACGTCTAGGAGCAACAACGGCTCAGCCGCAAAGTGGTAGGCCACACAAGCTCACAAGACGGGACCAGCCAAGTGCTGAAGTGCCTAGCGCGTAAAAAAAATAGTCTGTCCTCGGCTGCAACAGTCACTACCGAGTTCCGAACTGCTGCTGGAAGCAATATCAGCACAGGAACTGTTTGACGGGAGCTTCATGAAATAGGATTCCATGGCCGAGCAGCCGCACACAAGCTTAAGATCACCATGCGCAATGCCAAGCGTCGGCTGGAGTAGTGTAAAGCTTGCCTTCATTGGACTCTGGAGCAGCGGAAACGTGTTCTCTGGAGTGATGAATCAGGTTTCACCATCTGGCAGTCAGACAGATGAATCTGGGTTTGGTGGGGCTCTTTTTCATGGTTCAGGCTAGATCCCTTAGTTCCAGTGAAGAGAGATCTTAACGCTACAGCATACAATGACATTCTATATGATTCTGTGCTTCAAACTTTGTGGCAACAGTTTGGGGAAGTGTTATGGCTTGGTAATCGTGGAGGAGGAATGAGGCGCAGGAAGCAGCGAACACAGGGTAGTGGTGTTTTTAATATACACGCACACAAAAAACAAATGTGCCCACACACAGGGGAGAAAATACATACGGCGTCAAACAACGTCGACACGAACATAAGCCGTCTGACAAGAAACAATCATTAATCCCGCACGAACAGGAGCGGGCCAGCTAAACTAAATAGCCCCTCTAATGGCTAATTGACCACAGGTGTCACAAAATAAAAAAAGGGAAAAGCAAAAGGGAATCGGTGGTAGCTAATAGGCCGGTGACGACGACCGCCGAGCGCCACCCGAGCAGGAGGGGGCGCCACCGTCGGTGGGAATCGTGACAGGAAGACACTTTCCTGTTTCAGCATGACAATGCCCCCGTGTACAAAGCAAGGTCCATACAGAAATGGTTTGTCGAGATCAGTGTGGAAGATCTTGAATGGCCTGCAGTGCCTAGACCTCAAACCAATCAAAAACCTTAGGGATAAATTGGAACGCTGACTGCAAGCCAGGACTAATCGCCCAACATCAATGCTTAACCTCACTAATGTTCTTGTGGCTGAATGGAAACAAGTCCCCTCACTAATGTTCCCAACATCTAGTGGAAATCCTTCCCAGAAGAGTGGAGGTTGTTATAGTAGCAATGCACAACACATCAGCTGTATGTGACCAGGCAAAAAAACCTTTCCAAGCCAAACCACTACACACACCCTATATCGTTGTCACCATATTAGCTAAAGTAACGTCATAGTCAACGTAGCTAATAGAACTAAAGCGCTAGTAAACCCGCTATAATCATGAGGTAACGTTATAGTTTACAGTCAGTAGTAAGCAGTTACACCGGCGAGCCCCGGTGGCAATAAATTAGTCAAACCAAAAGCTTACCATGACCTGGAAGACTTCCAGTGTTGTGCTGGATAGGCATAGCCAGCTAGCTAACATAGCATCCCTCTGTTTGAGCAGCGTGTTTGAGTAGGCTAAACTAGATAGCTGCATTTGCTAGCTAAGTAAGTGAAAGTGAAAGTGAAAACAAATTACGAAATCTCTCTATTTCTCTCTTGCTTCTTCTTCATTTTGGAAGAACTGTGTTTGTTCAAAACTGTTCAACTATTGTCTTTCTCTCTGAGTCTACTACTCACCACATTGTGTGCACTGCAGTGATATCTATCTGTAGCTTATGCTTTCAGTACTAGATTTATTCTCTGATTCTGGGATTGGGTGGACAACATGTCAGTTCATGCTGCAAGAGTGCTGACAGGGTGGAGGACATCGTCCGTAAGTTGTCATAATTAATGTGTAAGTCTATGGAAGTGGGTAGGAACCTCCTAGGTTTTTGTATTGACATCAATATACTCAGAGGAAGACAGAAGCTAGTCCTCCAGCTACTCCATGGTGCTACCCTACAGAGTGCTGTTGAGGCTACTGTAGACCTTCATTGCAAAATACTATGTTTTAATAATTTATTTGATGACATAGTTTTATCTTAAAAGGATCACTTTTTTAAATGTTTAAGACATTTTATTTTTATTAAATTCACAAAGGAGGATGGTCCTCCCCTTCCTCCTATGAGAAGCCTCCACTGTGTTACATGGCCCTGTCTGCCTCACCATACCCCTGGAGAGAGAAGAGGGGAGGAGGGAGGGAGGGAGAGGAGGGGGGAGATGGAGAGAGAGTCAGATTTCTGACAGACAAACACACACACACAGATCAATGTCCACGTTTACAGTAGAAAGATCAGATAGTGACCTTCAACCCTATTAGTACACTCCCTTTGTGGAAGTATCCCTTTGGCCAATCAGGAGCAAGTCAGAG
>NC_042970.1:79582086-79659586 GCF_901001165.1 Salmo trutta | reverse complement strand
CTGTTGTGCTTTTTGTCCCTTCCTGCCTCCCATCCAGGATTACAACATCATACAGTCCATGCATCTGTTCAACAAAGTAATTTAGTGACACTTCCTGTGGGTGAGGCCTAACAGAAGGGACGCCCATATTGACCCCCACTGCCCCCGCCCATAGCTCTATCCCAAAAACAGACTCAGTGAGGCTGTCAGGGGGGTTAAAGGTGCCTCTCTAAGGGATCTCCACTTTCCCATCCACCCCTAGCCCCTCTCTGTCCCCAAAGTGAGACACCTACCTTGGAGAGTCAGACAACAGTTAGGGGGTGAAGAGCCACGCCAATTACATAAAATATTGTTCATTGTCATTTTTGAAACACATAGACACAATATGAGATAACATGGATGTTTGGAGTGTGGAGGGTAATTCTGTCATCAAACATTCTGGAATGTTCCATCTTTCTGTGTTCCGGAGTGGAATGTCCTCGCTAATGGAACTACCCTCCATGTCATATTGCATCTGAGTGTTTCAAAAATGACAATAAATAATATTTAATGTAACTGGTTGTGTCTAGGTGCTGGACATTGCTCCTTCTGAAAGTGTCTTTGTATATGTTGTACTGACATGATGATGATGGCATTAACCACTACTGCTCTCCAAACCAATATAGATGTACAGTATTATTTGTACTTACTGTATAGTACAGTACAAGAGGTGTGATTTTGAAAACCTTTCATTTTTTCTCCACAGAAATACTGTTATAACAAGGAAAAAACAATGTAAATGAAGTTTATTCTTAAAAGTGTATTTGTTTATACATTTCACACTTCACACATTAGTTTACAACACATTTTTGTTATTAATAAAAGTGATAAGAAATTTTGCATTAAGCAGAACTCTTTCCTGGACATTGAAGCAAAATCATGCCATAACTTTGTCATAAAAACTATTAAAACTATATCTAAAAAAATCCAGCAACCTTCTACTATTGTATCATCTAATAGAAGAATATGAAGTAATACAAGACAATAGAAACACAATATCTATTGTTGTCAGACTTCATATACAGTCTCACAAGTCTGATGATTGTTTCAGAAACATAACATTAAAAAATAAATAGCCTTATAAAATATAACTGGACCTTGAGCTTGGCTACTTCATAAATTCAAAGATTTTGACAAAAGTTATTGTAATCAGAAATATTTACAATTACATTTTTTTACTTAAAAACAACTCAAATAAAACAATTCAAATGTTAAGGTCCCTTTCTTATTCATCATTGTCTGAAATCCAAAACTGACCCTAGATCAGATCTCCTACTCTAAGTGTGAATACAGTAGTCCTGTGTGGCTCAGTTGGTAGAGCGTGGCTCACGGGTCTGATTCCTGCTGGGACTTCCCATATGAAAAACGTATTCACACATAACTGTAATGACTGAGTGAATGACTTTGGTTAAAAGTACCTGCCAGATGGCAAATATAATTACATCCTATTATGAACTGGGCAGTTTGGTTCCTGGAAGCTGACTGGCTGAAACAGCATTTCAGAAGTGTGTACTGTATATCAGTCAAAATACCACGGGTATGACTCACAAAAACGTTACTGCTACTATTAACTGGTGACCAACGTAACTAGAGGAGTACATAATCATTTTCTGTCATACCCATGGTATACGGTCTGATATACCTCGCCTTTCAGCAAATAAGCATTCAGGGCTCAAACCACCTGGTTTATAATGGCCAATATTCCACACCCCCTCAGGCCTTATGTCACTTAGTTTGAATATAAGGTTCCAGATATACAAGGTTTTTGTCAAACTTGTTGTGTTCAGGTCTTCTTGGTTCTGGGTTTGTTGTGTTCAGGTCTTCTTGGTTCTGGGTTTGTTGTGTTCAGGTCTTCTTGGTTCTGGGTTTGTTGTGTTCAGGTCTTCTTGGTTCTGGGTTTGTTGTGTTCAGGTCTTCTTGCTTCTGGGTTTGTTGTGTTCAGGTCTTCTTGCTTCTGGGTTTGTTATGTTCAGGTCTTCTTGGTTCTGAGTTTGTTGTGTTCAGGTATTCTTGGTTCTGGGTTTGTTGTGTTCAGGTCTTCTTGCTTCTGAGTTTGTTGTGTTCAGGTATTCTTGGTTCAGGGTTTGTTGTGTTCAGGTCTTCTTGGTTCTGGGTTTGTTGTGTTCAGGTCTTCTTGGTTCTGGGTTTGTTGTGTTCAGGTCTTCTTGCTTCTGGGTTTGTTGTGTTCGGGTATTCTTGGTTCTGGGTTTGTTGTGTTCAGGTCTTCTTGCTTCTGGGTTTGTTGTGTTCAGGTCTTCTGGGTTCTGGGTTTGTTGTGTTCCGCTCTTCTGGGTTCTGGGTTTGTTGTGTTCAGGTCCTGTGGGTTCTGGGTTTGTTGTGTTCAGGTCCTCTTGGTTCTGGGTTTGTTGTGTTCAGGTCCTCTTGTTTCTGGGTTTGTTGTGTTCAGGTCTTCTGGGTTTGTTGTGTTCAGCTCTTCTTGGTTCAGGGTTTGTTGTGTTCAGGTCTTCTTGGTTCTGGGTTAGTTGACTGTACTGTAGAGAACAGAGGAGTCCTCCTCAGCTGCTTGTGCCACCGTGGGTCTGAAGAGAGAGAAACAGAAATTAAACAGAATCTGCATCCCCCCAAAAACCTTCATATACTCTTTATAGTGCCTTACTTTGACCAAGGCCTATATATGGCTCTGGTGAAAAGTAGTGCACTAAATAGGGAATAGGGTTCCATTTGGAACACAGAACAGTTCCTCAAAACCACCACTCTCTCATTATATTGTTGGGTTTGTAAGGAAATGACATCACTAGTGGCCACTAGGGGTCAACTCTTTCACTTATTAATGACATCATGGTCTTCTCGTCCAATAAGCAGCAGCATATGAATGAGCTGTAATCAAGAATATAGCCTATTTACAACCAAATCTAAAAACATATGTAACTGAATGTTATAGGAGGGTCCAGATTTTTTGGGGGCGAATTCACTCTTTTTTGAGAAACTATCCCCAACCAGATATTCACTTCCTCATCCTCGTTGTTCAGTGGGCTCCAAAAACACCCCAAAACATCCTTTTAGAAACTAAAAAGCTCTAAGTAGTCTATAGTGATGCATGTCTTTATATGTTGTACAAGTGAAATTGTGTCATTCTGAACTTAATCCTCAACGTTATGTTCCATGTTGTTGAGACTTGAACGATGCCTCTCGTCCGTTCTAGCAGCATGACACACAGAGAATAGAACAGTTGGACGGGGAAACAGCACGAGTCACACAAAATGGAATATAACGTTGTGGATAAAGTTCGGAATGACCCAATTTCATGTGTACAACTGTTACATCTAAAGACCTGCATCACTATACTGAGAGCTTTCTGTTTCTAAAAGACAGTATTTGGGTGTTTTTGGAGTGTTTGTTCATGTTTTTTCAGAGCCTCCGTACTACATAACGAGGATGAGGAAGTGAATTGCTGGATGTGGTAAGTTTCTCTAAAACAAGTCGCAATAAAAGGTGTCTGGACCCTTCTATAACATTTACATAAAAAACAGAAATGTGGTTGTAAAAAGCCAACTTCTACTTTAATGTGGTGTATCCACAATGCTCTAGAATTGGCTCTATGTTGTAATGGCAGAATATGCTCACTGGTTGGCAGCACTGGGGAAGTTGAATTTCACAGCATCGTAGTGGACATCCTCATCCTGTTTCTGGGGTTGATGCAGCTGGACGGTGGAGTACAGAGGCACTTCCTGGTTTTTGAAGCGAGAGAAGTGGACGCTGGCATAGTGAACGTCATCCTGGTCGACGGTGGCTGCTGTCTGTGCTGCAGTAGGGGTCATGGCCATGTCTGTGACGTCATACACTGGACTAGAGTCTCCCTGATGGAGAGAGAACAGACAATATAAATAGACCTGGGGACTGACAGCATGAAGAGTGTAGATTTCCCACAAAGCAATAAAAATGATCTTACATTTGAACAGACTCACCTGTACATTGTCTGCTGTGTGTCTTGTGTCAGAGGTGGATTTGGAGGCCTTCTTCCTGTTTTGTAAATGAATGAATGAATATATTAATAAAGTAATGAAGATAATAAAGTTAAATAATATTTAAAATATGCATTTTCACTCACCTGAACCACATGAGTCCAGAGAGACTTGAAGCCAGTATGACACCCAGAACAACCAGTATGATTCCTACAGCTGCAGTTATAACTGAGGTTTGTTTCTCTAAAAGATAATATAGATGATATGAGTACATGTTATTATGAACTGAAAATGAATATACAGCAATACTGGACATTAATGCAATACTTGTATTTTGAAGCACATATATAGTTATAAACCAAATTGTTATAAGGCAAACTATGAGAAGATTACCTTGAAACATGATTAGTTATTGAACTTCATTTTGTATTGAAGTATTGAAGATGGAACTTTACCTGCTACAATGATCATCAGAGCTGTAGAGTTCATAGATCCTCTTCCATTCTGGGCCTCACAGTAATATTCTCCTCTGTCCTCAGAGATGATGTTAGGGATGCTGTAACTCTGTCCTGATGCTTTTGGTGAGGCTACATTCTTCTTGTACCAGGTGTATTTGTCCACAGGTGGGTTGGCATCACTGCTGCAGGTCAGAGTCACTGAACTGCCCTCCACTATTTAACCAGAGGGACTGACTGACACTGAGGTGTTCTTTGGGCCATCTGATGTAAAATACATTGTATTTATTTATAGTAACATTTGTGTTTACATTTTACAGGTGAGTTTGAAATAGTTTATAAATTATAATAAATTATTAATAAAAGAAAATCTGAAACAGAATCACTAAAAATAATGATGACATTGTAGTAACACAAATTCAGGGAAATGGATGTTAAACACTAAAATATTGATTGATAGATATATTTATGTGGAAAACAATCTATTCTAAATTCAAGTATCAACATTGTCTGTATATCAAACTGGACATTAAAACCCCCCATGTACTTACATGTGACAGTGAGAGTCTCTTCAGCAGAGGGGAGATCCTCATGGTCTTCTACAACACAGGAGTATCTACCTGTATCCTCACTGCTGACTGAGAATAGGATATAGACAGGAGAGTAGGTGTTGCTGTTTGGTATAGACTGTCCATTCTTATACCAACTGTAGGCTGTGATGGGGTCCAGTGTACATTTGGTTCTACATGTCAGTGTGACATTCTCCCTCTCTGACACAGATGTAGGATCCATTTTCAACACAACGTCTGGAGTAAAAGGAAACAAATCATTATTCTCCTCCTATATATGTTCTCTTATGTGAAATATTATATTTGTTCTTCCCTGTTACATAACACTGCAGTGTCTTTATGACTGCCCTTTAACAAGGATATTACGGTAATTAATTTGATATATTTAGTCAGGATAGGCAACTCTGTAATAATTTCCACTTTTTTCCAGGAAGTCCTGGGTTCCATAGAATCAATAAAAACAGATTAAAATACAACATTCTCATTAGCAAACATACAAAAGCACAGCTAAAATCACAGCATACACTGAAGCACACACATCATATGCATTAGCATCCATACAAAACCACACTCACATTCCAGCTATCTAGATATGTGTCATAGATATGAGATGTGTGACAGATTACCTGTGACAGTCAGGGAGACAGGTGAGCCAGAAAACTTTCCTCCAGATGTTATGAATCTGAACCTCTACCCAGCAGAGTCATTCAGTCTCAGGTCTGTGATTCTCAGGGTACAGTCACTCTTCTTATCCCCAAGGTACTCTATATGACCCTCATACCCTGGCACTGAGCTCAGATCTTCAGCATCCATACCAGACCATTTAGTAAACCAGAAAGCTGTTTTTATCTCATGATAACTGGGATATGTGTAAGAACAGGATATGTCCACTGTTGACCCCTTCAAGACACAGATACTCTGATGGGTGTAAGTCACACTCCAACACTTCTGACCTGAAATACAAGAAGACAATATAACACCTTTATATACATCTTTAATTACAATATCTACTGTATACACTTATGTTGTTACGTTCCCCAGCAAGATAACCTAAAATGTCACCCAAACAAAAGGGGGAATTAATAAAAGAGTCACTGACAAAGATAAAAATGAGACCAGTGGGTTTTTAGGAGGGGTTCTGAAAGACACTCATGGGGGTGTCCATTGAAAATTGACTAGTATCAACAACTGGAACCAAAAAGACACGAGCGCCCAACACGAGCGCCCACCACGAGCGCCCACAACGAGCGCACACCACGAGTGCCCACCACGAGCGCCCACCACGAGCGCCCACCACGAGCGCACACCACGAGTGCCCACCACGAGCGCCCACCACGAGCGCACACAACATTTGCCCAAGAAGAGGCAAACAAAATAAAAACCCACATGCCAGCACAGGTGTAACACATACTGACTAACGAATGAGGCCAATCGGGGCACCCCATCTCCAAATATAAATGAAAAACAAAAATCAACCATGTTTAAATCATATGCTGTGAAAGTAACCAGGAAGTGACTATCCCCTCAGCTTTGTAGTTTTTAACCTGTTATGGCTTGATCCCGTTAGCGGATGTGACGACAGCCAGTGAAAGTGCAGGGCGGCAAATTCAAAACAACAAAAATCTCATAATTAAAATTCCTCAAACATACAAGTATTATACACCATTTTAAAGCTTTACTTCTTGTTTATCCAGCCACAGTGTCTGATTTCAAAAAGGCTTTACGGCGAAAGCAAAACATATGATTATGTTAGGTCAGCGCCTACACGCACAAATACACAGCCACTTTCCAGCCAAAGAGAGGAGTCACAAAAAGCAGAAATAGAGGGAAAATGAATCACTAACCTTTGATCTTCATCAGATGACACTCATAGGACTTCATGTTACACAATACATGTATGTTTTGTTCGATAAAGTTCATATTTATATCCAAAAATCTCAGTTTACATTGGCGCGTTATGTTCAGTAATCTTTTGCTTCCAAAAACATCCGGTGATTTTGTAGAGAGCCACATCAATTTACAGAAAAACTCATCATAAATGTTCATGAAAATACAAGTGTTATACATGGAACTTTAGATAAACCTCTCCTTAATACAACCGCTGTGTCAGATTTCAAAAAAGCTTTACTGAAAAAGCAATAATCTGAGTACGGCGCAAAGACACAAAAACATGCCATACAATATATCCGCCATGTTGGAGTCAACAATAGTCAGAAATAGCATTATAAATATTCACTTACCTTTGATGATCTTCATCAGAATGCACTCCCAGGAATCCCAGGTCCACAATAAATGTTTGTTTTGTTCGATAAAGTCCATCCTTTATGTCCAAATACCTCCTTTTTGTTCGCGCCTTCAGTTCACAAATCCAAATTCAGGACGTGCATGTCAGACGAAAACTCAAACATTTCCATTACAGTTCATAGAAACATGTCAAACGATGTATAGAATCAATCTTTAGGATGGTTTTATCGTAAATCCGCAATAAAGTTTCAATCGGAGAAATCCTTTGTCTTCAATAAATGCTATGGAACTGAGGTACTTCTCACGTGAGCACGCATGCCTGAGGCTCATGTCCTGCTGGCAGTGTTCTGACTCCAGTAGCTCTTATTCATCATCACTTTACAGTAGAAGCCTCAAACAAGGTTCTAAAGACTGTTGACATCTAGTGGAAGCCTTAGGAAGTGCAAAATGACCCCACAGACACTGTAGTTTGAATAGGGAATTAATCCTACAGACCACTTCCTGTTTGGATTTTTTCTCAGGTTTTTGTCTGCCATATGAGTTCTGTTATACTCACAGACATCATTCAAACAGTTTTAGAAACTTCAGAATGGTTTCTATCCAAATCTAATAATAATATGCATATCTTAGTTTCTGGGAGTGAGTAGCAGGCAGTTTACTCTGGGCACATCAGTCATCCAAGCTACTCAATACTGCCACCATCCATAAGAAGTTTTAAACTTTGGTGCAAAAACGTAATGAAAGGTATCTGGTAGAAGTAAATTCATCCATTGACTGCATTTTCATGAATTTGATTATATATCTTGAAGCCCATTCAACACTGCGTGGCAAAGGATACGGAACTAAAGCAGAAGTGGACGTCGCATTCACAGCAAATTAAATAATGATCGTCTGACAACCTGAAACAAATGTTGTATGTAAAAGTCCAGACTCACACATTGCAGGAGATTCTCATGGCCTTTAACAGCACAGGAGTAGCTGTCTGCATCACTAAAGTAGTCTGAATACAGGCTGGAAGAGTCCTCCTTTACTTTGTGTCCGTTCTTGTACCAGATGTAGGTGGGGTTGTCAGTCAGAGTACAGGTGGTGATACAGGTCAGTATCTTATACTGATGTCCACCAGTCACCTTCACCTGAAGACCTGGAGAAAAAACAATATCACTGTAAATCCCTTTATCACTGACTTCTCACTCTAATACAAAGATGGAAGACATCCTATGTTATACAGACTATCATACATACACACCACAACAATTGTCCAGAACTAATTGTAATTGAAAATAATAGCTGGTTTTTACTTTACCTGTGACAGACAAAGTCACTCCAAGTTTGCCAGTATATGTCCCTCCTTCCTGATCTGTTAGTAATCTGAACCTGTATGTAGATGAGTCTCTCTCTCTCAGGTCTGTGATTCTCAGTGTACAGTCTTTCTCCTTATCCCCACGATACTCCACATGACCTGCATATTCTGGGTCCTGACCCAGATCTTCAGTCTCCATTTTAGTGAACCAGAGGGTTGATGTGACTTTATGACCACTGGGATATGTGTAAGAGCAGGACAGCTCCACTGCTGACCCCTTCAAGGCACAGATACTCTGAGTGGTGTAAGTCACACTCCAGCCATTCTGACCCAGTACCACTGAAACACAGTCACATAACACAACATTTATTAAATTAAAATTAAGCAAAAATGGCTCTCAATAAGAGTATTGTTGGTCCACATTTTGTTGACATAGTTCCTGAGTTGAGTGTGAATGGAAACCACAGATAAGCATCACTCAATGATGTGTGAAAGACAACTATTAAAGTGAAGTGGAGACGCCTAACAGAACAACATAATGACTCTTAACCATTTAGACATGTTTGTAAATTGAAAACAGTTATGAGACCATACCTGTCACAGACCAGAGAAAGACCACCAACACACTTCCTGCTGTTCTCAAGGCCATTGTTGCATCTCCCACCCTGCAGTCTTAGAAACATAAACAACAACTCACTCTATAGCTGGTGAATAACTCCACCTGATACATTGAAGTATAAACTGTAAATGGGGTACAGGGCCTCATTACTGAAAATGAACCAGGCTCATATTGTGTTGTGTTGTATTGTGCTATATGGTTGTCTATGTGAATACTGTCTGTCTGGAAGTCTATTGCACTATGTATGTAATGTGTGTGATGTGTTGCATGTCTGTCTACGTCTGTCTATTTAAGATGACATGATGCAAAAACAATTTCCTAATGTTTACAATAGTCATCATCATCAACAACAACAATCACTTATTGAACAGATGTGTATTACTGTAAACACATATTTATACATTGATTGTTGTGAAGCTGTTTTATTCTCAGAACCCCAAATATAGGAGGATAAATGTTCAATCCTCTACGGTCCATCAAGCTGTACAGCAGCCTAAAGACTGACCACCAGATTCAATGATAACTCCTATCCCCAAACTGTGAGTCTAAACAGCAATGACTTCCACACACACACACACACACACACACACACACACACACACACACACACACACACACACACACACACACACACACACACACACACACACACACACACACACACACACACACACCTTTTATATAATAATTATATGGACTGGGGGCCCTGATCCTAGATCAACACTGTGGCAATGAGACACTTTATGAATACTGGCCCTGATGTAATCACCAAAACACAGCTCAAAACATAACAAGAAGTCAAATGATACATTACCCTCAAGAATATGACTTATGACTAAAAACAAATAACCCCAAACTATGTTTCCAGATATCATCAAGTGAGTACATAAGAGTACTTACATAGTGAAGTGAAGGGGAGAAGTCTTGAACAGTTAGTCAACTTACTGGTTGTGCATGGAAACTGACAGTAAGTGTGAATTATATGGTTGATACACATTTATAGTAGTCAGAACACAAGTAGCTGATACAGAACTGTCCTTTCCTTCCTCTTTAAGTCATTAACATGCATGAGGACCAGACCAGCACGTCAGAAAGGGTTGTTACTGTATTTCAATAGAAAATGTACAACAGACTGCATATCTAGTATTTCTTCATTTGAGGAGTGGGTTTACATTTTTAAATGTGGCCCATTTACAATGTATTATATTGACTAAATACAGAATCATGTTTACTATAGCCTACTATTTGGAATGTTAAATAATATCTTATAATGTGTTGCCTTGTCCCTCTGAGTTCTACATGGAACAGGTCAAAGTTCCATTTACATTTGGTCAGTTCCATGATGTCATTCATTCTATTCTACAAACACATTCAATTTACACTCCTCATCAGCTGTATCAAAGTGGTACTGAAGGTTCCAGTGTTCTAGACTAGAGTTCTCCCTACTAGCATCTCAACATTACTGCACCATCCTAATAATCATGTCCTCAATAAAGTTGGGAATGTAACAAAAGTACAACACTGGCTACTTGACAAAGTCACATTTCATCACACAAACACTGATGTCTGAAGTATTACAACATACCACTATCATATTGTGTTACACTGTTGACCCTTGTGTACAGTTCTGGTAGTAGCATTAGTTAGCAGAGGAATCAGTATCATCATCACCATAGCCTGCTGTATTGACTGCTGCTGTCCATATACTGTATAGTCTAATGTAGCCTGTTATCCATATATAGTCTAATGTAGCCTGTTATCCATATATAGTCTAATGTAGCCTGTTATCCATATATAGTCTAATGTAGCCTGTTATCCATATATAGTCTAATGTAGCCTGTTATCCATATATAGTCTAATGTAGCCTGTTATCCATATATAGTCTAATGTAGCCTGTTATCCATATATAGTCTAATGTAGCCTGTTATCCATATATAGTCTAATGTAGTCTGTTATCCATATATAGTCTAATGTATCCTGCTATCCATATATAGTCTAATGTAGCCTGTTATCCATATATAGACTAATGTAGCCTGTTATCTATATATAGTCTAATGTAGCCTGTTATCTATATATAGTCTAATGTAGCATGTTATCCATATATAGACTAATGTAGCCTGTTATCTATATATAGTCTAATGTAGCCTGTTATCCATATATAGTCAAATGTAGCCTGTTATCCATATATAGTCTAATGTAGCCTGTTATCCTCTCTAGGGTAGGGGGCAGTATTTGCACAGCCGGAAGTGCCCTCTCTGACCATTTCTTGGCCTTCTACACTCTCTTTATTGAAAACTGAGGATCTCTGCTGTAACGTGACACTTCGTACGGCTCCCATAGGCTCTCAGAAGGCGGCAAAACGTTGAATGGTGACTTTGCAGGCCCTGGCTGAAAAACAGTAGCGCATTTGGATAGTGGTCGATCAGAGAACAATGAGACTGGAGGCGCGTGCACGAGCCGACACCATGTTTTTATTTTTTCGTCTTTGAACGAAAACAGGGTTTCCCGGTCGGAATATTATCGCTTTTTTACGACAAAAATCGCATAAAAATTGATTTTAAACAGCGGTTGACATGCTTCGAAGTACGGTAATGGAATATTTAGAATTTTTTTGTCACGAAACGCGTCGGGCGCGTCACCCTTCGTCACCCTTCGGATAGTGTCTTGAACGCACAAACAAAACAGAGGATATTTGAACATAACTATGGATTATTTTGAACCAAACCAACATTTGTTATTGAGGTAGAAGTCCTGGGGGTGCATTCTGACGAAGAACTGCAAAGGTAATCCAATTTTTCTTAAAGTAAATCTGAGTTTGGTGAGGGCCAAACTTGGTGGGTGTCAAAATAGCTAGCCCGTGATGGCGAGCTATCTACTCAGAATATTGCAAAATGTGCTTTTGCCGAAAAGCTATTTTAAAATCGGACATAGCGATTGCATAAAGGAGTTCTGTATCTATAATTCTTAAAATAATTGTTATGTTTTTTGTGAACGTTTATCGTGAGTAATTTTGTAAATTCACTGGAAGTTTGCGGTGGGTATGCTAGTTCTGAGCGTCACATGCTAATGTAAAAAGCTGGTTTTTGATATAAATATGAACTTGATTGAACAAAACATGCATGTATTGTAAAACATAATGTCCTAGGAGTGTCATCTGATGAAGATCATCAAAGGTTAGTGCTGCATTTAGCTGTGGTTTGGGTTTATGTGACATTATATGCTAGCTTGAAAAATGGGTGTCTGATTATTTCTGGCTGGGTACTCTGCTGACATAATCTAATGTTTTGCTTTTGTTGTAAAGCCTTTTTGAAATCGGACAGTGTGGTTAGATTAACGAGAGTCTTGTCTTTAAAATGGTGTAAAATAGTAATATGTTTGAGAAATGTAAGTAATAGCATTTCTAAGGTATTTGAATATCGTGCCACGGGATTCCACTGGCTCAAAGAGAGAGAAAGTAAACATGGTGTCGGCTCGTGCACGCGCCTCCAGTCTCATTGTCCTCAGATCGACCACTTACAAAATGCGCTACTGTTTTTCAGCCAGGGCCTGCAAAGCCACCATTCATCGTTCTGGTGGCTTCTGAGAGCCTATGGGAGCGTTAGAAAATATCACGTCATGCCAGAGATCCCCTGTTTTGGTTAAAGATGATCAAGAAGGCCAAGAAAAAGTCAGAGAGAGCGCTTCCTGTTTGGAATCTTCTCAGGTTTTGGCCTGCCAAATGAGTTCTGTTAGACTCACAGACACCATTCAAACAGTTTTAGAAACTTTAGGGTGTTGCCTATCCAAATCAAACAAAATCAAAATTATATGCATATTCTAGTTACTGGGCAGGAGTAGTAACCAGATTAAATCGGGTACGTTTTTATCCGGCCGTGCAAATACTGCCCACTATCCCCAACAGGTTAAACATGCAATTGAATAAACTGAGCTAAACTAAACACATGAAACCACAGTCCATTAGATCATAATGATATGGACCGTCTGAGACACTTTATGAATACAGGCCCTGCTGTAACAACCAAAACACAGTTCAATATAAACCAACAAGTACAAAGATACAGGGAGTCATGTGATGTATGGCTAAAAACATCAAAACTAAAACTATATTCCAAGATATCATCAAGTGTACTTACAGAGTGAAGTGAAGGGGAGAGGTCTTGAACAGTTAGTCAACTTACTGTCAATGGTTGGAAACAAGAAGTAGTCTACTGTAAGTATTAGTAGAAGCAGGCGTAGCCTAAGTGTGAGTTCTGTGGTTGATATATTTTAAAGAAGCCTAGTCAGGGCATTAACATGCAGCAACAGCATGTCACATAAGTGATGTTACTGTATCTAAATAGAAAATGGTCTAAAGTCAGCATACTGTAGTTACATTTCTTTATTTGAGGAGTGGGCCTACATGTTTTACAAGAGACAAAATGTGACCCATTCCATCACTCTTCATCAGCTGGTACTGAAGGTTCCAGAACAGATGAAAGGGGAGTATCTTTGGTTCCAGTGTTCTAGACTAGAGCTCTCCCTACTGACATCTCAACATTACTGCAGCTTCCAGGCTTCACATGTCCCTAGAGTCTGATGAAAATATACAAAATAGAACGTAAAATAACAGTTGAAATTGTATGTGTCTAAGTATTATATATATATATATATATATATATAATGAACCAGGCACGTACGTAAAAATACTGTGTTATTGGGACTTATGTTGAACTGGCGTTTGAATTGAGTGAATTAGTGAGCTCAGCTAGCTTGTTAGCTACATGAAGCTGCTGTTATTCAGTGATAAACAAGCATTTTTGTGCGTCACACAGCTACTCTGAATGGATTGGACTGTGAACAATACGATGCACTGCTGCTGAAATTACAGCAAGACCCCATCATTAGCTAGTGATCTAGCTAGTTAGCTAACATTTATCTATCAACATTAGCTAGGTAGAAACAACAGACAACAGTGAGCTGTCATTATGCCAAGGCCAAGGCAAGCTGCTCTGAATTTCCAGTGTGCTTGTGTGAAAGAGGTGTCTTCAGCTCACTGATCTTCAGAACAATGGACTCAAAGTGAACCCTGACATGCATATAACTAAGTCTGTTATAAGTCTGTCTGTCTGTCTGCTACCCTATGCTTTGACCTCTTTCTCCCCTCTCTCTCCAGATGAAATCTTGCGACTTGTGACGGCCGGCCGCCCAACAACCTGCCCGCTTGACCCTATCCCCTCCTCTCTTCTCCAGACCATTTCCGGAGACCTTCTCACCTCACTCATCAACTCATCCTTGACCGCTGGCTACGTCCCTTCCGTCTTCAAGAGAGCGAGAGTTGCACCCCTTCTCAAAAAACCTACACTCGATCCCTCCGATGTCAACAACTACAGACCAGTATCCCTTCTTTCTTTTCTCTCCAAAACTCTTGAGCATGCCGTCCTTGGCCAGCTCTCTTGCTATCTCTCTCAGAATGACCTTCTTGATCCAAATCAGTCAGGTTTCAAGACTGATCATTCAACTGAGACTGCTCTTCTCTGTGTCACGGAGGCTCTCCGCACTGCTAAAGCTAACTCTCTCTCCTCTGCTCTCATCCTTCTAGACCTATCTGCTGCCTTTGATACTGTGAACCATCAGATCCTCCTCTCCACCCACTCCGAGTTGGACATCTCCCGCGCGGCTCACTCTTGGATTGCATCCTACCTGTCAGGTCGCTCCTACCAGGTGGCGTGGCGAGAATCCGTCTCCGCACCACGTGCTCTCACCACTGGTGTCCCCCAGGGCTCAGTTCTAGGCCCTCTCCTATTCTCGCTATACACCAAGTCACTTGGCTCTGTCATATCCTCACATGGTCTCTCCTATCATTGCTACACAGACGACACACAATTCATCTTCTCCTTTCCCCCTTCTAATAACCAGGTGGCGAATCGCATCTCTGCATGTCTGGCAGACATATCAGTGTGGATGACGGATCACCACCTCAAGCTGAACCTTGGCAAGACGTAGCTGCTCTTCCTCCCGGGGAAGGACTGCCCGTTCCATGATCTCGCCATCACGGTTGACAACTCCATTGTGTCCCTCTCCCAGAGTGCTAAGAGCCTTGGGGCGACCCTGGACAACACCCTGTCGTTCTCCGCTAACATCAAGGCGGTGACCCGATCCTGTAGGTTCATGCTGTACAACATTCGCAGAGTACGACCCTGCCTTACACAGGATGCGGCGCAGGTCCTAATCCAGGCACTTGTCATCTCCTGTCTGGATTACTGCAACTCGCTGCTGGCGGGGCTCCCTGCCTGTGCCATTAAACCCCTACAACTCATCCAGAATGCCGCAGCCCGTCTGGTGTTCAACCTTCCCAAGTTCTCTCACGTCACCCCGCTCCTCCGTTTCCAGTTGAAGCTCGTATCTGCTACAAGACCATGGTGCTTGCCCATGGAGCTGTGAGGGGAACGGCACCTCCGTACCTTCAGGCTCTGATCAGTCCCTACACCCAAAGAAGGGCACTGCGTTCATCCACCTCTGGCCTGCTCGCCTCCCTACCTCTGCGGAAGCACAGTTCCCGCTCAGCCCAGTCAAAACTGTTCGCTGCTCTGGCACCCCAATGGTGGAACAAGCTCCCTCACGACGCCAGGACAGGGGAATCAATCACCACCTTCCGGAGACACCTGAAACCCCACCTCTTTAAGGAATACCTGGGATAGGATAAAGTAATCCTTCTAACCCCCCCCCTTAAAAGATTTAGATGCACTGTTGTAAAGTGGTTGTTCTACTGGATATCATATGGTGAATGCACCAATTTGTAAGTTGCTCTGGATAAGAGCGTCTGCTATATGACGTAAATGTAAAGGTAAATGTCTGGGATTATTGTGTCCCATTGTGTCTGCATGATGCGTGTTTCTTTTAAATGACAATGAATAATCTTTCATGTAATTGGTTATTGCTGATTCGTTATTGTTATTTTATTGTCTGATCTTTTTTTGTAGCATTTTTTATAAAATCAACTGCATTGTTAGTTAAGGGCTTGTCATTAACCATTTTACAGTAAGGTCTACACCTGTTGTGTTTGGCGCATGTAACTAATACAATTTGATTTGTGTGTTTAGGTGCTGGACTTTGCTCCCTCTGACACTGGGTTTCTGAACCTCTACATGTCTAAGCCGTTTGGGGAGGTTCTGCTAGCTGACATATGGAATTGTTTTAAGGTGGTCATACCATGGATCATTTATCTATTTGATTTTGAATTATAGTACCCCTTTAGGTAAAAAAGGATAAGGACTAATGTTTGTGAGAGCAGGCAGGTGACTGCAATATAGTCTGCCTGGAACATGCCCCATATTCAATTGTAATTCAATAAAAAATAACATTTATTTATCCCCTGTTGGGGCAATTACTAAACACCCTGTGGCAACAGGCCTGCAGTGAGTCTCACAGTGACATCACAAGGGGTCACACTTTCAGGTCACATGTCCAGTCACATGACCATACCTACATACACAGTAAAACACATGATAACAACAGATGTCAGCCCCCTTAGTGTTTACAACATGGTCATCATAGAGGAGGTTCACTGGGCAAAGATCCCTTCAAGTTCTAATGATGATGTCATTTACATGTTTCACAGCTCAGGCTGAGGGAGAGGGGGAAGGAAATCAGAGGTGCACTCTTCTTCACTTTGATTGACACTTCACACATTCATTCTATATGTCTCGTGTTCTTTCCCCCCATCCACCATCCCACCAAACCTCCTGTTCCCTTTTAAAGTTGGGACACGGTCCCTCATCCTCTTCCTTAATCTTCATCATTCTCCTCCCTCTCTACTATCCAGTCACTGCGTGGTGGTCAGGGTTGTCATGGTGGTCAGCATTGCCATGGATTCCTGTCTCTTCCTCTCTAGTCAGGCTTGTGTTTGAAGCGACATTTGTCACCATAGAAACAGCCGGTGGTCCTCCAGAAGAAACACTCGTCACCGTTGATGGGAGCCATCCTCCTGGTCCTGGGAGAGAGAGACAAACAGTATCAAAACACAAACACCTGCACCTGTGCTCCTGCTTCCTCCTTCCATCTCTTTGTACATTTCAAAAGTTTATGAGTTGATTGATAACACTTTAGAATAACTCATAATGATGTTTTGACAGACAGATGGATGTCCTTACCCTGTGGAGGCGTACTGGGAGGCTGAGGAGGTGATGAGGCCTATAGGGTTGGTCCTCTGAGGAGAGGGAGGGGTTCTCTACAGCCAGCGGTCTGGGTACCTGATCACCAGCCTAGTGCTCTCCAGCTCCATCCCCTGGACAGGAGGACAAACAGCAGCAACAGTCAAAATATTTAGAATGGAACCAATAGCAAAGTCCCCAAGGTACAATGGAACCAAAAGCATTGTCCCAAAAGTAAAATGGAGCCAATAGATTCGTCTCAAAAGTACAAGAAAAGGTTCACTTATTATTTGTAAAACCAGAGAGTCATTCTAATGTACTATCTTTGGTGAAACGTAGCTAAACCTCACAATAAATCATTATTAGATGTACAGTATGTATTTCTATATTGTTGTAATACTAGCTGTCTGGGTACCTGATCACCAGCCTGGTGCTATCCAGCTCCACCCCCTGGACAGGAAGACAAACCGCAGGCGTAGTCCAAATACATACAAATGAACCAGTAGCATGGTCCCAAAAGTACAATGGAACTAATAGCAGTGTCCCAAAAGTACAATGAAACCAATAACATTGTATTTGGTTTTATTACCAGCTTGTTTTGCATTTGCCGCCAGAAAGGAGTTGAATCGTTGTACTTTTCTCTCTGTGCTGGACAGTGATACTATTTATGTGCAAGACTCATGCTCTCCACTGAAGGCTCTTGACTCTGTGTATCATGCAGAGACGTCTAACTCACCATTGTGATCTCTACAGTGCTGTCAGGTGGACATCAGTAGCAATACGCAGGCTCCAACACTGGTACATTCTTATTTAGAAAGCCATTTAAGGAAAACCTTCCATTTTATATATCCTCTCTTCTAGCATGAAATGAGAACAAACAAACTCAGATCTCAATCTTGTTTTATGCTAACAGTTCTGAAAATTAGAACCAAACATGAAAAAAGTCCTTTAATTTCATTATTCAGCCCCTTGATCTTAGAATGTCCTCCATTGGAGGAGTTCAAAGGACAAATAGATGAACAGGTTATTGAGACATATAGCTGTTTCTAGTTGTCAGCCCATGTCACTAGTTTGTATTGCCTTATTTTAAGCCCCCGTCCCCACAGGAGACCTTTTGCCTCTTGCCAGGCCGCCATTGTAAATAAAAATGTGTTATTAATTGACTTGCCTGGTTAAATAAAGATTATCCAAAAGTGCAATGGAACCAATAGCATAGTCCCAAAAGTACAATAGAACCAATAGCACAATCCTAAGCGTACAATGGAACCAATAGTATAGTCCCAAAAGTACAATGGGACCAATGGCATAGTCCCAAAAGTACAATTGAACCAATAGCATGGTCCCAAAAGTACACACTCCATAAGTTCAAGCTAAAAAATTGATAGCACATCTCACATAGTTCAATGCATATGACAGCATTATGTTTCATCCCACCACTCACCTTTAGCCTCTCCAAGGTGCAAGTGGACACGTTGGGATTCTTGAAGTTGACAAAGGCACATAATGTCTCTTGTAGAACTCTGATACTCTCTCTCTCCCCACAACTACAGTACATAACCTAGATTTAGAATGTAGAACGTTGATACTCTCTATCTCCCCACAACTACAGTACAGAACATAGAGAGTATCAGAGTTCTACATTCTAATTACATCTCCCCACAACTACAGTACAGAATAAAGAATTAGAATGTAGAACTCTGATACTCTCTATCTCCCCACAACTACAGTACAGAACATAGAGAGTATCAGAGTTCTACATTCTAATTATATCTCCCCACAACTAAAGTACAGAATGTAGGAGAGGAAGGGAGGGAGGTGACCACAGTCAAAATACAATGCATATAGGAACAGGGTGCTATTTGAGACAGCCTATAGAACCTATAACTGTAGGAATATATACTGTGGAATAACCAGAATTAAACATACTCACCCACTGGAGTCCTGAGGGGAGAAGAGGTCCACCACTGGAGTCATGAGGGGAGGAGAGGACCACCACTGGAGTCCTGAGGGGAGGAGAGGACCACCACTGGAGTCATGAGGGAAGGAGAGGACCACCACTGGAGTCCAGAGGGAAGGAGAGGTCTACCACTGGAGTCAAGAGGGGAGGTGAGGTCCACCACTGGAGTCATGAGGGGAGGTGAGGTCCACCACAGGAGTCATGAGGGGAGGTGAGGTCCACCACTGGAGTCCTGAGGGGAGGAGAGGTCCACCACTGGAGTCATGAGGGGAGGAGAGGTCCACCACTGGAGTCAAGAGGGGAGGTGAGGTCCACCACTGGAGTCCTGAGGGGAGGAGAGATCCACCACTGGAGTCCTGAGGGGAGGAGAGGTCCACCACTGGAGTCCTGAGGGGAGGTGAGGTCCACCACTGGAGTCATGAGGGGAGGATAGGTCCACCACTGGAGTCCTGAGGGGAGGAGAGGTCCACCACTGGAGTCATGAGGGGAGGATAGGTCCACCACTGGAGTCATGAGGGGAGGATAGGTCCACCACTGGAGTCATGAGGGGAGGAGAGGACCACCACTGGAGTCCTGAGGGGAGGAGAGGACCACCACTGGAGTCATGAGGGGAGGATAGGTCCACCACTGGAATCCTTAGGGGAGAAGAGGTCCTTCCCTCAGGAAACATTGTAGCTAAACCTCACAATAAATCAATGTTAGATGTACAGCATGTATTTCATTATTGTTGTAGTGTTTTGGGTAAATCAGAAATCAAACTCCTCTAATAATGGCTATGCTCCCTGTGGTGGGTTCTGGTAGTGCAGTCTGTATAAACCATACCCCCTGTGGTGGGGTCTGGTAGTGCAGTCTGTCTATACAATACCCCCTGTGGTGGGGTCTGGTAGTGCAGTCTGCATACACAATACCCCCTGTGGTGGGGTCTGGTAGTGCAGTCTGCACACACAATACCCCCTGTGGTGGGGTCTGGTAGTGCAGTCTGTCTATACAATACCCCCTGAGGTGGGGTTTGGTAGTGCAGTCTGCATATACAATGCCCCTGTGGTGGGGTCTGGTAGTGCAGCCTGTCTACACTATGGCGGGTAGCCTAGTTGTTAGAGCTGAGTTTAGGAAACGCTGGCCTAGCCACTCACGGTTTAATGATTCAATGCCACCATCATGTGTCTAATAGGCAGAAATACAAGAAACAAGAGCTGAGTGGAAATAGTTATGAATCAGTGTATAATTAGTTAATCAAATAATCTATGTATTTATTGTCTTAAATGTTGATCTTGTTTACAACATGATGCTTATACTGTATTGACACTAAACCACACAGTAAAAACTGCAAAGGTAAAAATGTATTTAACGTATATAAACTGCGTAATAATGAAAAATGTGATGACAAAACAAGTGATATCATGACACTGAACAATATAGCATTACGTAATATACAATTATAATTAATATATAATGTAAAAAACTGCAAATGTTTAAATGTATGTAATGTACTGATTACATTTTTTTTAAATAAAAAAACAATATCGTATTGCATAATATTTTTTACCTTTATTTAACTAGGCAAGTCAGCTAAGAACAAATTCTTATTTTCAATGACGGCCTAGGAACAGTGGGTAACCTGCCTTGTTCAGGTGCAGAACGACAGATTTGTACCTTGTCAGCTCAGGGATTCGATCTTGCAACCTTCTGGATACTAGTCCAACACTGTAACCACTAGGCGATCTGCCACCCCAATATAGGCTACCTGCCACCCCAATATAGGCTACCTGCCGCCCCAAATATAAAATGTGGAATAATATATGACAGCAATACAAAGTAAATCATCATTACACAGATCAGGAGAAACTTGACCCAAAAGCTAAAAATATTAAAAAGCTTTTATCAATATTATCCATATTAGTTGCTGAGGAAAGTAGGACTATTGATGTTATAAATCCCTAAATGGCAAAATTCAATTGAAAAAGATCAGAAATATAAACTTCAACTATAGATATTAAACAGATTAGTACACAAGAAAAAATATGGAAATGGAAAAATCCCATTGAAAAAAAAGCAGAAGCATAACCCATCCCATTTATCATCAATATACATAATTATCATAATAAAAAATAAATAATGTATATTCCAGCATTTAGTCAAAAGTTAAAGTTCATGGTCTGGAAAACCATCTAGATATGATAGCAAGAGAATAGAGGTGTGATGCCAGGCTTTGGATTGGAACCTTAGCTCTTCAGTCCAGCTTCTGTGGTGCTTTTCTTCAGTCCAGGTTCTGTGGTGCTTCTCTTCAGTCCAGGTTCTGTGGTGCTTCTCTTCAGGCCAGGATCTGTGGTGCATCTCTTCAGTCCAGGTTCTGTGGTGCTTCTCTTCAGTCCAGGATCTGTGGTGATTCTCTTCAGTCCAGCTTCTGTGGTGCTTCTCTTCAGTCCAGCTTCTGTGGTGCTTCTCTTCAGTCCAGCTTCTGTGGTGCTTCTCTTCAGTCCAGCTTCTGTGGTGCTTCTCTTCAGTCCAGCTTCTGTGGTGCTTCTCTTCAGTCCAGATTCTGTGGTGCTTCTCTTCAGTCCAGGTTCTGTGGTGCTTCTCTTCAGTCCAGCTTCTGTGGTGCTTCTCTTCAGTCCAGCTTCTGTGGTGCTTCTCTTCAGTCCAGGATCGGTGGTGTTTCTCTTCAGTCCAGGATGTGTGGTGCTTCTCTTCAGGCCAGGATCGGTGGTGCTTCTCTTCAGGCCAGGATGTGTGGTGCTTCTCTTCAGTCCAGGTTCTGTGGTGCTTCTCTTCAGTCCAGCTTCTGTGGTGCTTCTCTTCAGTCCAGATTCTGTGGTGCTTCTCTTCAGTCCAGCTTCTGTGGTGCTTCTCTTCAGTCCAGCTTCTGTGGTGCTTCTCTTCAGTCCAGATTCTGTGGTGCTTCTCTTCAGTCCAGGTTCTGTGGTGCTTCTCTTCAGTCCAGGATCTGTGGTGCTTCTCTTCAGTCCAGGTTCTGTGGTGCTTCTCTTCAGAGGGAGATTCCCCTCACATTCTGAAAGAAGACATACTGAATTAGCACTCCTTCTAAAATGTTTATGGACACACACACACACACACACACACACACACACACACACACACACACACACACACACACACACACACACACACACACACTGCCAGGGTGTCATACACTGGTGACCTGGTCTTCATGTTCAGAGGTGTGTACATGTCACTGTTGGGGTCACTGTTAGGGTCAGGATGGACATTCTGTGGACAGAGAGAGAGATGGAGAAAGATGGAGTTGGAGAGAGGAAATGCATGAGTTCATTGAGACACTAGTCTTTCTATCATTTTCTCTATACACATTCAAGTACTGTATAAAACAAACACACTAACAAACAATCAAAAATAATTATAAGAGACTTACTGCCAGAGTGTCGTAGTCAGGGTCCTCATGTTCAGACCTGTGTACATGTCACTATTACAGTCAGGACGGACACTCTGTGGAGAGAGAGAGAGAGAGAGACAGAGAGAGAGAGAGAGAGAGAGAGAGAGAGAGAGAGAGAGAGAGAGAAGAGAGAGAGAGAGAGAGAGAGAGAGAGAGAGGTAACAATTGAAATAGTATGAAAGAGACTGTCGTGACACAGTAAATGAATGAAAATGGAGTTGTAAGTCATGGTTTTCCAAACTCAGAGCTGGGCCCTGCACACTTTGATCTCAGAGCTGCACATTTTGTTTTTTGCCCGAACACTACACAGCTGATTCATATAATCAAAGCCTGATGAGCTGTGTGTGTGTGTGGGGGGGGGGGGGGGGGGGGGGGGGGGGTCCTGGTTTAACTGATATAATCACCTGTGTGTCTGCTGTGGCATCACTTCCTCCTGTGGATCTCACCTGAACCACATGAGTCCAGAGAGACAGAGGATGAGAACCAGAAGAACCACTATGATTCCTACAGCTGCAGTCAGAACTGAGGTCTGTTTCTCTATAATAAAATATGGATGATATGAGTACATGTTATTATGAACTAAACATGAATATACAGGACATTAATGTAATACTTGTATATAGAAGCCTATGTATAGTTATAAACCAAAGTGTAATAAGGCAAACTATGAGAAGATTACCTTGAAACATAATTTCTTATTGAACATCATTTTGTATTGAAGTATTGAAGATGTAACTTTACCTGATACAATGATCTTCAGAGCTGTAGAGTTCTTAGATGCTATTGTATTCTCAGCCTCACAGTAGTATTCTCCTCTGTCCTCAGAGATGATGTTAGTGATGCTGTAACTCTGTCCTGATGCTTTTGGTGAGGTTACGTTCTTCTTGTACCAGGTGTATTTGTCCACAGGTGGGTTGGCATCACTGCTGCAGGTCAGAGTCACTGAACTGCCCTCCACTATTTCACCAGAGGGACTGACTGACACTGAGGTGTTCTTTGGTTTATCTGATGTAAAATACCAAACATTTTGTCAAAGTAGTATTAACAATTAGTAAAAAAAATATTTTTGTGGTAAAATGATTGATAAAGTAAGGCATGTCTATTTTGCCTGAGTGCATGATACTTGCTAAGTAGAAATCAAATCAAATAGAATACTGTACTATTTTGCTGCACTGTACTCACACACTGCAGGAGATCTGAGACCATCGTGGCCTTTTACAGCACAGTAGTAACTGTCTGCATCCTCACTGCTGATGGAGTACATGTGAGAGGAGTTCTCTTGTACATTCTGTCCATTCCTGTACCAGATGTAGGTGGGGTTGTCAGTCAGAGTACAGGTGGTGCTACAGGTCAGTGTCTTCTGTCCCTCTGCAGCAGGAGTCACCTTCACCTGCAGACCTGAAACAATATGTATAAAGCCACATACACCTCTGTGTTAACAGGATGGTTCATTTATTTTCTCCTGTAATTCAATATGATTTACAGTTGTATCATACAGTGTAGTATTACCTGTGACAGACAGAGTTGTTCCTGGGAAACTATGACCCCATTCAAAGTTGTCTGTTTTAAAAGTGAAGCGATACTCAGCTGAGTCCTCCTCTCTCAGATCTGTGATTCTCAGGATGGAGGGACCTCTGTATGTTCCAGTGTACTTCACACGACCTGCATACCCTGGGTCTCTGGTTAGGTCTTCAGGGGTCGACTTATCACTTCTAAACCAGAATGTTGATGTGGTGGAATAATAACCAACATAAGTACAGGATATGTCCACTGTTGACCCCTTCAAGACACAGATTCTCCTCTTGGTGTAAGTTACTCTGTAGCAGATCTGACCCTGAACACCTGAAACACAGTGACATAACAAGAGGACAACTGGATTATATTCTCAGTTCTTTCTAGAAATGATAACAGTTCTAATATTACATAGTGAAACCAACACACAGAGGTTGTACGGTATTGTTAATTAAATAAACACTCACACATTGCAGGAGAGCGGAGATCCTCATGGCCTTTTACAGCACAGGAGTAACTGTCTACATAGTTACTGAAGACTGAGTATTTGTACTGGGGGGAGGTGCTCTCATCTAGATGTTGTCCGTTCTTGTACCAGATGTAGGTGGGGTTACCAGTCAGAGTACAGGTGGTGATACAGGTCAGTATCTTATACTGATGTCCACCAGTCACCTTCACCTGAAGACCTGGAGAAAAAACAGTATCACTGTAAATCCCTTTATCACTGACTTCTCACTCTAATACAAAGATGGAAGAAATCCTATGTTATACAGACTATCATACATACACACCACAACAATTGTCCAGAACTAATTGGAATTGAACATAATAGCTGGTTTTTACTTTACCTGTGACAGACAAAGTCACTCCAAGTTTGCCAGTATATGTCCCTCCTTCCTGATCTGTTAGTAATCTGAACTTGTACGTAGCTGAGTCTCTCTCTCTCAGGTCTGTGATTCTCAGGTTGTGACCATTCTTCTTATCCCCATGATACTCCAGACGACCTGCATACTCTGGGTTCTGACCTAGATCTTCAGGTTCTACACCAGTCCCCCATTTAGTGAACCAGTAGGTTGATGTGACTGTACCACTGGGATATCTGATAGAGCAGGACAGCTCCACTGTTGACCCCTTCAAGACACAGATACTCTGAGTGGTGTAAGTCACACTCCAGCCATTCTGCCCCAGTACAACTGAACATTCACAGAACACAAGAGTATTACATTAAGTCAATGCCAATTGGCTCACACTAACAGTATAGCCGTTGTCCATACTTTGTTGCTGTAGTTCCTGATTTGAGTGTGAATGGAAACCATAGATAAACATCACTCAGTGAGGTGTGAAAGATAACTATTTAAAGTGAAGTGGAGACTCCTAACAGAACACACCAGCATAATTAAACGCAAATGTAATGTTAAAATGTTATAAATGTCTGTATATTGACAAACATATCAAGTTCTGAATGAGACCATACCTGTCACAGACCAGAGAAAGACCACCAACACACTTCCTGCTGTTCTCAAGGCCATTGTTGCATCTCCCACCCTGCAGTCTTAGAAACATAAACAACTCACTCTATAGCTGGTGAATAACTCCACCTGATACATTAAAACAGTCCAGGGTCCATATTCACACAGTGTCTTTAAGTAGACTAGGAGAGCTGATCTAGGATCAGTTTAACTTTTTAGATCATTATTATATGGACCAGGGGGACCTGATCTTATATCAGCACTCCTACTCTGAGACACTTCATGAATACAGGCCCTGATGTAACAACCTAAACACAGCTCAAAACTAAACAAAAAGTTAAATGATTTAGTATGTCGTACCACGTGATTTATGGCTAAAACATAAAATAATAACAATGATAATAATAATAACATAAAACACTCAACTATATAATATACTGTTGCGTACTTACAGAGTGAAGGGGAGAGGTATTGTACAGTGAGTCAACTTACTGGCGTAGCAGGGCATAGAAACAACAAGTGTGAGTTCTGTGGTTGATTGACACGCTTTTAAAGTAGCCTAGTCAGGAATTTAAAACAATCACATGCATCAACAGCATGTCAGAAAAAAGATGTACTGTATTTTATGTATCTAAATATAAAATGTGACCACATAGCTAGTTGCATTTCTTCATTTGTGCCTAAAAAAAGTCAAGAGGCAAAATGCAGCCCATTTTCAATGTGGTCTTTATACAGATCCAGTACAACGTGTTGACTGGAATGTACATGGTTTCTGAACCCTCATACTACCGACTGGGGTCATTTTGACCCCAGAGGCATATTTTTTTATCATAACCAGATAATTCAATTCTTCACATTTTTCATGATTATGTCAATAAACGTGTTCTTAATGCATCTAAATCATTGTTTAGGGTTTCTGTATCAATATGGAATTTGAAACGTTTGACCCCGTGCAAAAACACCTATACCGCCCATATTAATTTGAGTGGATCATCTGCAGAGATATAGCTCCCCATGTACTCTCCTCAGATCTTAGTTTTCTGTAAACCACTTATCATATGTGTAAAAATGGCTGGTCCTTTCAATCTGACTGGCATTCAGGCCTGTCAATCACCCTCACATGCCAACCAATCAGGGCTCTTGGACGTATTCCAGGGATCCGCACCCGACAACTCAAATTAGAGCTTGTTTAAAATGCTGTCCATAGAGAAGGATAGAGGCCTCAGGTGGCCAAAAGGCCGTGTTAGCATGGGCAGTGTCAGCATGGGCTTTTAATGTAGTCAACTGGATGTGACTTTCAACTTTATTGGCTGATCCCTCCTGGTGACCCAGTTGGAGTCATGTTCAACCAGCCAATCATGAAAAAAATGGACACCTTCAAAATGGAGATAGCCTCAGTGGCGCTGACCATGCTGTCACAGATACTATAATGGCACAGATACAAAGATGCAAGAAGAATAAAGTGCAAGAAGAAGAAATTGTTGTGCTGAGGGACTGTTCACATGCTGTTTCCTAACCCAAGTGTTGTGTGGGTCAATTGGCATGTACATTTTGGCATACACTATAGGGGATATTCGGTGTGATGAAACTGAACAAAAATATAAACGCAACATGTAAAGTGTTGGTCCCATGTCTCATGAGCTGAAATAAAAGATCCCAGAAATGTTCCATAAGCTTATTTTTCTCAAATGTTGTGCACAAATTTGTTTACATCCCCATTAGTGAGCATTTCTCCTTTGCCAAGATAAGTCATCCATCTGACAGGTGTGGCATATCAAGAAGCTGATTAAACAGCATGATCATTACACAGTTGCACCTTGTGCTGGGGACAATAAAAGGCCATTATAAAATGTGCAGTTTTCTCACACAACACAATGCCACGTCTCAAGTTGAGGGAGTATGCAATTGGCATACTGACTGCACAAATGTCCACCAGAGCTGTCAGAGAATTTAATGTTAATTTCTCTAACTTAAACTGCATCCAACGTTGTTTTAGAGAATTTGGCAATACATTCAACTGGCCTCACAAGCACAGACCAGGTGTATGGCATTCTGAGGGAGAGCGTTTTGCTGATGTCAACGTGGTGAACAGAGTGCCCCATGGTGGTGGTGGGGTTATGGTACGGGCAGGCATAAGCTACGGACAACAAACACAGTTGCATTTTATCAATGGCAATTTGAATGCACAGAGATACGGTGATGAGATCATGAGGCCCATTGTCGTGCCATTCATCCGCTGCCATCACCCCCTGTTTCAGCATGATAATCACTGCCTCATGTCACAAGGATCTCTACACAATTCCTGGAAGCTGAAAATGTCCCAGTTTTTCCATGGCCTGCATACTCACCAGACATGTCACCCATTGAGCATGTTTGGGATGCTCTGGGTCGACACGTGACGACACTGTTCTCCAGGTCCCACCAATATCCAGCAACTTCTTATAGCCATTGAAGAGTAGTGGGACAGCATTCCACAGACCACAATCAACAACCTGATCAACTGTATGCAAAGGAGATGTGTCGCACATGGTGGTCACACCAGATAACGACAGGTTTTCTGATCCACGGCCCTCGTTGTGTTTTTAAAGGTACTGTATCTGTGACCAACAGATGCATATCTGTATTCCCAGTCATGTGAAATTTCCTTATTTCCTTACGTGACCTCAGTAAAATGTTGGTAATGATTGCATGTTGCATTTGTATTTTTGTTCAGCATATATCCTGTATATACTTCCTTCTCACATCTATCTACACACTTTCCTCCTCCCACTTTTTCCCTTGCTTGTGGATTTTCAGGGTACAGCACATCAGCTGTATACAGTGTATATATACAGTATCAGTCAAAAGTTTGGACACACCTACTCATTCAAGGGTTTCTCTTTATATATTATTTATTATTTTTTAAATTTTCTACATTGTAGAATAATAGTGAAGACATCAAACTATGAAACAACACATATGGAATCATGTAATAACCTAAAAAGTGTTAAACAAATATTTTATATTTTTCAAAGTAGTCACCCTTTGCCTTTATGACAGATTTGCACACTCTTGACATTCTCTCAACCAGCTTCATGAGGAATGCTTTTCCAACAGTCTTAAAGGAGTTCCCACATATGCTGAGCACCTGTTGGCTGCTTTTCCTTTACTCTGCGGTCTAACTTATCCCAAACCGTCTCAATTGGCTTGAGGTCGGGTGATTGTGGAGGCCAGGTCATCTGATGCAGCACTCCATAACTCTCCTTGGTCAAATAGCCCTTACACAGACTGGAGGTGTGTTGTGTCATTGTCCTGCTGAAAAACAAAATATGCAAAACAGATGGGATGGCGTATCGCTGCAGAATGCTGTGGTAGCCATGCTGGTTAAGTGTGCCTTGAATTCTAAATACATCACTGACAGTGTCACCAGCAAAGCACCCCCACAGCATCACACCTCCTCCTCCATGCTTCCCAGTGGGAACCACACATGCAGAGATCAACCGTTCACCTCCACTGCATCTCACAAAGGCACAGCGGTTGGAACCAAAAATCTCAAATTTGGACTAATCAGAACAAAGGACAGATTCCCACCGGTCTGATGTCCATTGCTCTTGTTTCTTAGCCCAAGCAAGTCTCTTCTTCTTATTGGTGTCCTTTAATAGTTGTTTCTTGACAGCAATTCGACCATGCAGATCTGATTCACACAGTCTCCTCTGAACAGTTGATGTTGAGATGTGTCTTACTTGAACTCTGTGAAGCATTTATTTGGGCTACAATCTGAGGCTGGTAACTCTAATGAACTTATCCTCTGCAGCAGAGGTAACTCTGGGTCTTCCTTTCCTGTGGTGGTCCTCATTAGAGCCAGTTTCATCATAGCACTTGATGGTTTTTGTGACTGCTTTTTCAAAGTTTGATCTCATTTTTGTGAAACATGAATTAATCTCTTTATTTGAGCTTTGTGTTAGTATTAAATATCATTTTCAAAAACCAAAATGACCATACAATATAACTCAGTATTTGTATTATTTAGTTCATAGTCTTTATGCTCATCTTTATCAAGGGTGCCATTCACTTGGGACCTGACTGTACCAATCCAGGCAGCAATGTAACAAACCGGTTTCTAACCTAGGTCTCCTGCAGGCCACAAGACTGTGTTACCCTGCTACACCTAGTAAGCATAGGCATTAGCTTAGGAAGCTTATACAAATCTTCAGGTCTCAGACAAGTTCTCAACACCTACATCACTTTTCAGGTTCCATCCCGTGTGGCTCAGGTGTAGTCCCGTGTGGCTCAGTTGGTAGAGCATGGTGTTTACAACGCCAGGGTTGTGGGTTCGATTCCCACGGGGGACCAGTACGGAGAAAACAATGTATGAAATGTATGCATTCACTACTGTAAGTCGCTCTGGATAAGAGCATCTGCAAAATGTAAATGTAAATGCCTTGGTGGCCATGACGAAGTCACTTTGCCCCTAAACTGCTCCAAGGACAAGACTGACTCTGTTGTGCTCCTGTTCTGTATCTGGGGTTGGGTACTGTGACAGCAGAAATACACTTTCCCATTGTACAACAGACTTTTATATAAAAAAAAAATACAAATGTTGCCGGAGTGTGTGTGTTTTATTTTGTCACATGACTGTGTGCATGTGTGTGTTTGTAATACATGTTGAGACGGTATGTAGGGGTATGTACTGTACCATTGTGTGTGTTTCTAATACATGTTGAGACGGTATGTAGGGGTATGTACTGTACCATTGTGTGTGTTTGTAATACATGTTGAGATGATATGTAGGGGTATGTACTGTACCATTGTGTGTGTTTGTAATACATGTTGAGACGGTATGTAGGGGTATGTACTGTACCATTGTGTGTGTTTGTAATACATGTTGAGACGGTATGTAGGGGTATGTACTGTACCATTGTGTGTGTTTGTAATACATGTTGAGACTGTATGTAGGGGTATGTACTGTACCATTATGTTAAGGGACAATTCATAAGAAGCGGGGATACATAATGCATTCATTACACCTTTAGGGCATCATTCATAACCCCTTCATGAATGTTGCAGTATCATTCATAATAACCTTGACAACATATTTATACATCATTCCTTTGTAAATGTCAAAATAAAAGTCATGTTTTTATTACAGTATTACACATTTCTTTAGTAGAAGAACATGGTGGGATTGAGCCAGATGGTTGCTGGTGTTTCTGACTGGTTTAGACTCTGCTGAGCACAAGCCAATGTGTTAGCTTGTGGAGCTAATGCAAGTATTCTGTTTTCAGGCAAGGTTACGATGCTAAAATGACACCAATTACACTGGTGTTATCCAGACCTGGGTTCAAATAGTATTTTATATCGTTCAAATATTTTGAGTTTGCTTGAGGCCGCCTGGAGTGCCAGCTGAATGTTTTTTGCACCTTTGCACCTTTGTTCCATTGCACCAAACAAGCTCAATCATCAAGTACAGCTCATTAAAGTATATGAAATACACTATTTACACACAGGTGTGGTCCCAGCCCCTTCTGCCATTGTAGCCTTGTACAAGGCAAATAAACGCCTTAATTGCTAATGCTACCTGGTTAATGCTCTGAGGATTACCCAGTGTTCCCAGACTGTTGCACAAATAGCATGTCAGGGGCGTTGGGTACTATGACAGTAATAATTTGCATTTCCGTTGTGCTGATAAATAAAGAGCTATTCAAAAGGGACTTCTATTTTGAAAATTCCTTACAAATGATGTCAAATAAATGTGTTATGACAGTTGTAATGAACGATTCTGGAACACTAATGAAGGTGTTATGACTGGTTTCATAAAGGTGTAATGTGGTTCTGAGGTAACATGTTTTTATCACCAAGGCTGACCAAGGGCCTGTTGATTTTTTTTAACCTTTATTTAACTAGGCAAGTCAATGAAGAACAAATTCTTATTTTTAATGACGGCCTAGGAACAGTGGGTTAACTGCCTTGTTCAGGGTCAGAACGACAGATTTGATCTGGGGATTTGATCTTGCAACCTTTCGGTTACAAGTCCAACCCTCTAACCACTAGGCTACCTGTCGCCCCGTGAGAACAATTGATGAAAAGCATTATTATGAATGTTTGATTGCTGCATGCTATTTAGACATATCATTCATGTCAATCACCACTAATACATAAAATATGCCTATTTTAGACATTTCAGACTGATAAACTGAATAAGCAAAATGCAACATGTGTTTGATAGTTTGACCTTGGTTTTGAAGAAGTCAGCAAGAACAAACACAGGAAGAGAGGTTTCTTGTGTTGCAATCTTATCTTTGCCGCCTGTGCATTCACCAAACTGTCAGAACTGCTGTCACTGCAGGCTTATTCAGAATGTATGAAAATAGATAAATTTAGATCAACTAATGATCAAATGTTAATTGTCAGTTGTTAAAAACTGGATCTTCCTTCAGACTCAAGAAGGCAGAGCCATGTGTCTCATGCTGGGTACATAATGGCACATAAAAACATTGATTTTGGTATTATATTTATTACATGAACGGCTGAAGTTATATGTTATTCATTAAAAAAGTTGTTACTCACCTGAAAACATAATCATGGCAAAGATGCGCCCTCTATCCAACTCTATGTCAGGGACCAAGAAGCTGACGCAGATGGCGTCCTTCCTCAACAACACATTTACATGCTTGACAACCAACAATGTAATGCAATATTATAATAACTGTCGACTGTACCGTGGAATACATGTTTAACCCTTGTGTGGTCTTAAGGGTAAAAAATGACCTGCCACTATGTTTAACAGCAGAGAAAACCCCCTAAATTATATTGTTTCAACTTAAAATTTGATGACTTTTCCAAGAGTGACCCCAACTTTAGAAAAAGTGAAAAATCACCTTTGTTCATATTTCCATGAAAGCTGTACACCATCAGGGTACAAAGATCGTCTTAGGGTCCTTTTTGACCCGGCAGTTACCACACACACACACACACACACACACACACACAAACCACCACCGTGGTTGGCACAGTTAGAAAGAACAAGCCTGAGCTTGCACTCCTTGCAACAAGGGGGAGAGAGGCCTTCTCATCAAAGTTTGCCTTCACCCCCACTCTAGTTTCTTACCTCCCAAAGTTGAACAAGAATGTGGTCCTCCTGAGCACACTGCACAAAACGGCTGAGATCAGCGATCGTGAGGACAGGAAGCCAGCCTTCATCCTGGACTACAACCACAACAAAGGAGACGTGGACAACCTGGACAAGGTGATTGGAACTTACAGCTGTGGGAGGATGACTGCCCGCTGGCCATCTTGCATAAAATCATTGATTTGTCCTCATACAATGCCTTCGTGATTTGGAACAAGATCAACCCTACCTGGATGCCTGATAAGCAGAACAAGATGAGGGTGTTCCTGGAGCAGCTGGGAAAGTCACTAGTAACCCCACACATTCGAAGAAGGGAGCGCCTCCCCCACACAGCAGCCCCTGCAGCGCTTGTGAAAGCTGTTGAGGGGGCTGAATCTTGTCCTGATCCACCTAAGGCTGCCGCAAGCAAGAGGAGGAGATGCCAATTCTGCCCCCCAAAGAAGGACTGTTAAACAAATAGTACGTGCTGCACATGTGAGAAATACATCTGCAAAGTCCATGCACACACACTTGTATACTGTCCTACATGTGCTAATTAGAGTCGATTGATTTATGTTCTTCACGTTTTTGTATCTATTATCTTATTCATTCTTGTTGTTTGTACACCTTGTGGGTGGGGGCAATGATTAAAAAAGGGAGAAGACTAGCATTTTGTAGTTGAATTCCTCATTGTACAATAAAATGCATTCAAAACTACATTCTGCATATTTCTGCTACTTTCTTAGGCTATACAAGTGCTATCTCTTGCAAAAAATGTTTAACACCTATGCAGTAACTTTAGCAATAATAATAATAAACCTCTACTTTAGTAAAGAAAACACTTATTACAGGTGTGTTGTCATAAAAACAAGTGGTGTCACCTGTTTAAATGCAGTCTTTCTGCATTGTGAAGAGGGAAAACCCACATATTCACAAAGTTTGTGATGAATGACAGGTTGTTTCTTCATGCAAAATAGATTTGGGGTTTAAAACTCAATTAAGCTGCTTTATTTTAAAGGTTTAGTGAAGGTGGGTAATTTTTTACCCATAGGACAAGGGGAGTATACAGAATGTTAAGACTTCACAAGGGTATTTCAATAGAAAATGTGCAGCAGACTGCATAGCTATTTCTTCATTTGAGGAGTGGGCCTACATTCTTTAAAAGAGGAAAATGGGATCAATGTGGTACTTACTGAAGGTTCCAGTGTTCTAGACTAGAGCTCTCCCTACTGGCACCTCAACATTACTGCACCATCCTAATAATAATGTCCTCAATAACGTTGGGCAAATAACAACATAACAAACTGGAAATGAGTCAGATAGAATGGTGAAAAATAACACCGGCTACAACAAAGTCATATTACACTGTTTACCCTTAAGTACAGTCTGGTAAAACTATTAGCTAGTATGGGAATCAGTATCATCATCACCATAGCCTGCTGTATTGACTGCTGCTGTCCATATACTGTATAGTCTAATGTAGCCTGTTATCCATATATAGTCTAATGTAGCCTGTTATCCATATATAGTCTAATGTAGCCTGTTATCCATATATAGTCTAATGTAGCCTGTTATCCATATATAGTCTAATATAGCCTGTTATCCATATATAGTCTAATATAGCCTGTTATCCATATATAGTCTAATGTAGCCTGTTATCCATATATAGTCTAATGTAGCCTGTTATCCATATATAGTCTAATGTAGCCTGTTATCCATATATAGTTTAATGTAGCCTGATATCCATATATAGCCTAATGTAGCCTGTTAATACAATGTGCATATAAAAATGTCACATCACTGTGTTTCATGTTAATACTACTCCTAAACACAACCCACCGTCACTGTGTCTCATGTTAATACTACTCCTAAACACAACCCACCATCACTGTGTCTCATGTTAATACTACTCCTAAACACAACCCACCATCACTGTGTCTCATGTTAATACTACTCCTAAACACAACCCACCATCACTGTGTCTCATGTTAATACTACTCCTAAACACAACCCACCATCACTGTGTCTCATGTTAATACTACTCCTAAACACAACCCACCATCACTGTGTCTCATGTTAATACTACTCCTAAACACAACCCACCATCACTGTGTCTCATGTTAATACTACTCCTAAACACAACCCACCATCACTGTGTCTCATGTTAAAACTAGTCCTAAACACAACCCACCATCACTGTGTCTCATGTTATTACTACTCCTAAACACAACCCACCATCACTGTGTCTCATGTTAATACTACTCCTAAACACAACCCACCATCACTGTGTCTCATGTTAATACTACTCCTAAACACAACCCACCATCACTGTGTCTCATGTTAAAACTAGTCCTAAACACAACCCACCATCACTGTGTCTCATGTTATTACTACTCCTAAACACAACCCACCATCACTGTGTCTCATGTTAATACTACTCCTAAACACAACCCACCATCACTGTGTCTCATGTTAATACTACTCCTAAACACAACCCACCATCACTGTGTCTCATGTTAAAACTAGTCCTAAACACAACCCACCATCACTGTGTCTCATGTTAATACTACTCCTAAACACAACCCACCATCACTGTGCCTCATGTTAATACTACTCCTAAACACAACCCACCATCACTGTGTCTCATGTTAACCTCTTACATGTAGATGTTCCGCTAGCGGAATACCGCTCCAATATTCAATGATAGCGCGTGGCGCGAATTACAAATTCCTCAAAAATCCAAAAACTTCAATTTTTCAAACATATGACTATTTTACACCATTTTAAAAGACAAGACTCTCCTTTATCTAACCATATTGTCCGATTTCAAAAAGGCTTTACAACGAAAGCAAAACATTAGATTATGTCAGGAGAGTACCCAGCCAGAAATAATCACACACCCATTTTTCAAGCTAGCATATAATGTCACAAAAACCAAAACCACAGCTAAATGCAGCACTAACCTTTGATGATCTTCATCAGATGACGCTCCTAGGACATTATGTTATACAATACATGCATGTTTTGTTCAATCAAGTTCATATTTATATCAAAAACCAGCTTTTTACATTAGCATGTGATGTTCAGAACTAGCATACCCACCGAAACTTCCGGTGAATTTACTAAATTACTCACGATAAACGTTCACAAAAAACATAACAATTATTTAAAGAATTATAGATACAGAACTCCTTTATGCAATCGCAGTGTCATATTTTAAAATAGCTTTTCGGTGAAAGCACATTTTGCAATACTCTGAGTAGATAGCTAGCCATGATGGCCGGGCTATTTTGACACCCACCAAGTTTGGCACTCACCAAACTCAGATTTACTATAAGACAAATTGGATTACCTTTGCTGTTCTTCGTCAGAATGCACTCCCAGGACTTCTACTTCAACAACAAATGTTGGTTTGGTTCCAAATAATCCATAGTTATGTCCAAATAGCTGTGTTTGTTCGTGCGTTCAAGACACTGCTTCCTTGCAGCATGATTAAGGCATGTTCACACAGATGAGCAGGGACCCTGGGCATCTTTCTTTTGGTGTTTTTCAGAGTCAATAGAAAGGCCTCTTTAGTGTCCTACGTTTTCATAACTGTGACCTTAATTGACTACCATCTGTAAGCTGTTAGTTTCTTAATGACCGTTCCACAGGTGAATGTTCATTAATTGTTTATGGTTAATTGAACAAGCATGGGTGTCACGTCCTGACCAGTGTTAGGGATTATTTGTAATTGTAGTTTGGTCAGGACGTGGCAGAGGGTATTTTGTTTATGTGGTTCGGGGTGGTGGTTTATTTAGTAGGGTGTTTGGTTAGTTAGTTCCGGGTTATGTTCTTTCTGGTTAGTTGTATATCTATGTCTAGTTAATTGGGGTTGGACTCTCAATTGGAGGCAGGTGTTTTCTAGTTGCCTCTGATTGAGAGTCCTATATATGGGTATGTGTTTGGTTTAGTGTTTGTGGGAGATTGTTTCTTGTTTTGCTGTGTGTGCCTGACAAGACTGTCTAGTTCGTTTTTGTATACGTGTTTATTAAGGTTTTTCCTTCTTTGTCCGTAATAAATAAGATGAGTATACACTTCCCTGCTGCATTTTGGTCCTCTCCTTGTGACAATGGGAAACTTTACAATGAAGATCTGTGAAGTTATTTGGATTTTTGAATCAGTCATAACTGAGGTTTATTTCCCTATAATAAAATATGGATGATACAAGTACATATTATTATTAACCGCAAATGAATACACAGCAATAAAGCAATACTTGTATATATCAGCCTAAGTGTAATTCGGGAAGTATTCAGACCCCATTACTTTTTCCACATTGTGTTACAGCCTTACTCTAAAACAAATTATATATTTTTTTTTCCTAAACAACCTACATACAGTACCCAATAATGAAAGAAAATAGGTTTAGACATTTTTGCTAATATTATAAAAACAGAATTCAGACCCTTTGCTATGAGACTCAAAATTGAGCTCAGGTGCATCCTTTTTCCATTGATCATCCTTGAGATGTTTCTACAACTTTATTGGAGTCCACCTGTGGTAAATGCAATTATTGGATATGATTTGGAAAGGCACACACCTGTCTATATACGGTCCCACAGTTGAAAGTGCATGTCAGAGCAAAAACCAAGCCATGAGGTTGAAGGAATTGTCCATAGAGCTCCAAGACAGGATTGTGTTGAGGAACAGATCTGGGGAAGGTTATCAAAACATGTCTGTAGCATTGAAGGTCCCCAAAAACACAGTGGCCTCTATCATTTGTAATAGGAAGGCGTTTGGAAACACGAAGACTCTTCATAGAGCTGGCTGCACGGCCAAACTGAGCAATCGGGGGAGAAGAGCCTTGGTCAGGACGGTGACCAAGAGCCCGATGGTCACACTGAAAGAGCTCCAGAGTTCCTCTGTGGAGATGGGAGAACCTTCCAGAAGGACAACCATTTATGCAGCACTCCACCAATCAGGCCTTTATGGTAGAGTGGCCAGACGGAAGCCACTCCTCAGTAAAAGGCACATGACAGCCCGCCTGGAGTTGCCAAAAGGCACCAAAAGGACACTCAGACCATGAGAAACAAGATTCTCTGGTCTGATGAAACCAAGATTGAACTCTTTGGCCTGAATGCCAAGTGTCACGCCTGGAGGAAACCTGCCACCATCCCAACAGTGAAGTATGGTAGTGGCAGCATCATACTGTGGGGATGTTTTTCCGCGGCAGGGACTAGGAGACGAGTCAGGATCAAGGGAAAGATGAACGGAGCAAAGTTAGTGAAAACCTGATCCAGAGCGCTCAGGACCTCAGACTGGTACAAAGGTTCATCTTCCAACAGACCCTAAGAACCGAGCCAAGACAGAGATCCTCATGGCCTTCTACAGCACAGGAGTATCTGCCTGTATCCTCACTGCTGACTGAGAATAGGATATAGACAGGAGAGTAGGTGTTGCTGTTTGGTATAGGCTGTCCATTCTTATACCAACTGTAGACTGTGATGGGGTCCAGTGTACATTTGGTTCTACATAGTGTGACATTCTCCCTTCCCTCTCTGACACAGATGTAGGATCCATCTCCAACACAACATCTGGAGTTAAAGGAAACATGTCATTATTCTCCTCCTATATATGCTATTTATGTCCTTTTATGGGAAATCTATTTTTTCCTTCCCAACAATGCAGAGAGAGAAATAGAAAACGAATAACACTTAATAAATACACAATGAGTACTGATAACCTGGCTACATATATAGGGTACCAGTACTGAGTCGATGTGCAGGGGTACGAGGTAATTGAGGTACAGTGGGGGAAAAAAGTATTTGATCCCCTGCTGATTTTGTACGTTTGCCCACTGACAAAGAAAGGCTCAGTCTATAATTTTAATGGTAGGTTAATTTGAACAGTGAGAGACAGAATAACAAAAATATCCAGAAAAACACGTCAGAAATGTTATAAATTGATTTGCATTTTAATGAGGGAAATAAGTATTGGACCCCCTCTCAATCAGAAAGATTTCTGGCTCCCAGGTGTCTTTTATACAGGTAACGAGCTGAGATTAGGAGCACAATATTAAAGGGAGTGCTCATTACCGCAGCTTGTTACCTGTAAAAAAGACACCTGCCCACAGAATCAAATCAAGTTTATTTATATAGCCCTTCGTATATCAGCTGAAATCTCAAAGTGCTGTACAGAAACCCAGCCTAAAACCCCAAACAGCAAGCAATGCATGTGAAAGAAGCACGGTGGCTAGGAAAAACTCCCTAGAAAGGCCAAAAACCTAGGAAGAAACCTAGAGAGGAACCAGGCTATGAGGGGTGGCCAGTCCTCTTCTGGCTGTGCCGGGTGGATATTATAACAGAACATGGTCAAGATGTTAAAATGTTCATAAATGACCAGCATGGTCAAATAATAATAATCATAGTAGTTGTCGAGGGTGCAACAAGCACGTCCGGTGAACAGGTCAGGGTTCCGTAGCCGCAGGCAGAACAGTGGGAACTGGAGCAGCAGCATGGACAGGTGGACTGGGGACAGCAAGGAGTCATCATGCCAGGTAGTCCCGAGGCATGGTCCTAGGGCTCAGGTCCTCCGAGAGAAAGAAAGAAAGAGAGAGAGAATTAGAGAGAGCATATTTAAAATTCACACAGGACACCGGATAAGACAAGAGAATACTCCAGATGTAACAGACTGACCCTAGCCCCCCGACACAAACTACTGCAGCATAAATACTGGAGGCTGAGACAGGAGGGATCAGAAGACACTGTGGCCCCATCCGATGATACCCCCGGACAGGGCCAAACAGGCAGGATATAACCCCACCCACTTTGCCAAAGCACAGCCCCCACACCACTAGAGGGATGTCTACAACCACCAACTTACCGTCCGAAGACAAGGCCGAGTATAGCCCACAAAGATCTCCGCCATGGCACAACCCAAGGGGGTGGCGCCAACCCAGACAGGAAGACCACGTCAGTGACTCAACCCACTCAAGTGACGCACCCCTCCCATGGACGGCATGGAAGAACACCAGTAAGTCAGTGACTCAGCCCCTGTAATAGGGTTATAGGAGCAATCAATCAATCAGATTCCAAACTCTTCACCATGGCCAAGACCAAAGAGCTCTCCAAGGATGTCAGGGACAAGATTGTAGACCTACAAAAGGCTGGAATGGGCTACAAGACCATCGCCAAGCAGCTTGGTGAGAAGGTGACAACATTTGGTGCGATTATTCGCAAATGGAAGAAACACAAAAGAACTGTCAATATCCCTCAGCCTGGGGCTCCATGCAAGATCTCACCTCGTGGAGTTGCAATGATCATGAGAACGGTGAGGAATCAGCCCAGAACTACACGAGAGGATCTTGTCAATGATCTCAAGGCAGCTGGGACCAAACATTATGCTTTGGAGGTGTTTTTCTGCTAAGGGGACAGGACAACTTCACCGCATCAAAGGGACGATGGACGGGGCCATGTACCGTCAAATCTTGGGTGAGAACCTCCTTCCCTCAGCCAGGGCATTGAAAATGTGTCGTGGATGGGTATTCCAGCATGACAATGACCCAAAACACACGGCCAAGGCAACAAAGGAGTTGCTCAAGAAGAAGCACATTACGGTCCTGTGGTGGCCTAGCCAGTCTCCAGACCTTAATCCCATAGAAAATCTGTGGAGGGAGCTGAAGGTTCGAGTTGCCAAACGTCAGCCTCGAAACCTTAATGTCTTGGAGAAGATCTGCAAAGAGGAGTGGGACAAAATCCCTCCTGAGATGTGTGCAAACCTGGTGGCCAACTACAAGAAACGTCTGACCTCTGTGATTGCCAACAAGGGTTTTGCCAGCAAGTACTAAGTCATGTTTTGCAGAGGGGTCAAATACTTATTTCCCTCATTAAAATGCAAATCATTTTATAACATTTGACATGCGTTTTGTCAGCCAACTGACACTTACTCTTGTGTTACTGACTTGTTGCACCCTCGACAACTACTACTATTATTATTATTATTATTATTATTATTTGACAATGCTGGTCATTTATGAACATTTGAACATCTAGGCCATGTGCTGTTATAATCTCCACCCGGCACAGCCAGAAGAGGACTGGCCACCCCTCATAGCCTGGTTCCTCTCTAGGTTTCTTCCTAGGTTTTGGCCTTTCTAGGGAGTTTTTCCTAGCCACCGTGCTTCTACACCTGCATTGCTTGCTGTTTGGGGTTTTAGGCTGGGTTTCTGTACAGCACTTTGAGATATCAGCTGATGTAAGAAGGGCTATATAAATACATTTGATTTGTTTTTCTGGATTTTGTTGTTCTGTCTCTCACTGTTCAAATAAACCTACTATTAAAATTATAGACTGACCATTTCTTTGTAAGTGGGCAAACGTACAAAATCAGCAGGGGATCAAATACTTCCCCCCCCCCCCCCCCCCACTGTAGATATGTACATAACTAGGAATAAACTGACAGATAAAAGGCAAAAGCAGCAGCGTATATGAGTCAAAAGAGTTACTGCAAAAAGGGTCAATGCAGAAAGTCCGGGCAACATCAGTGGGCTCCAAAAGTATTGGGACAGTGTTGTCATTTTGGCTCTGTACTCCAGACTGTGAGGTTAAAGTGCAGACGGTCAGCTTTCATTTAAAGGTATTTACATCCATATCGGGTGAACCCATAAGAAATTACAGCACTTTTTGTACATAGTGCCCCATTCTAGGGGACCAAAAGTATTGGGACAAATTCACTTATGTGCATTAAAGTAGTAAAAAGTTGAGTATTTGGTCCCATATTCATAGCATGCAATGACTACATTAAGCTTGTGACTGAGGTTAAAGTGCAGACTGTCAGCTTATAACTATATTCTTTAAGAATCAATGGATATATATATATATTAAAAAAATGGATGTAGCAACTACAGATTGCCCCTTTAATTCTAGCAAAAGTGTGCGAATTTGAGCATTTGTCCACTAAGCCTATGGATAAAAAGAAATATCAGCATGAATTAGATTGAGCAATAAAATGGCCACTTTTATTCCATAGTTTGGGATCCGCACTATGCAGCTGTTGCAAGAGCACATGTTTCACTGGCTGTCCACTGGTTGCAAAAACAATGATTGATAGGCAGCTAAAACTTCTTGAACAGCCATCCACAACAACCACAATCCGTAGGCGCAAACAGCTAAATGAGAGAGCAACAGTATGATCAATGCGCTATGTAGATATCAATAATAAGAGATATCCATATCGCCGTAGACTACACCACTGCTGTCATCCTTACCTCCAAGCGTTTATTCAAGTTGGATCATCTTTGGATGCTGACTGTCACGTATACTCCCTCTCCGGCCTCTAGGTCATCAGGCTGCTGATTATCCTCCCTCTCCGGCCTCTAGGTCATCAGGCTGCTGATTATCCTCCCTCTCCGGCCTCTAGGTCATCAGGCTGCTGATTATCCCGCACACCTGTCACCATCGTCTCGCGCACCTGCGCCTCATGACACTCACCTGGACTGCATCACCTCCATGATTATCTTTCCTATATCTGTCACTCCCCTTGGCTCTTTCCTCATGTGTTATTGACTCTGTTTTCATGTCGGTGTGTTGTTTGTGTGCATTGGTTCTTTTTTTATTAAAACGCTCACTCCCTGAACTTGTTTCCCGACTCTCAGCGCACTCGTTACACCGACAGTAGTCGCACCATTGGAAAACATAGCTTGGACAGTAGCCAACAAAAGCCTATTCCTGCTCTTTTCCTGCGATCCATCAAACACATTTGGTGTGTCATCACACTGGTCTCTAACTTGTGGTCAGACTCGCTTAGGTGCAACAAACGTAAGCTTTATTCAATGCTGATTTGAATGTCATTGAAAAAACAAGTGTCAAAGATGTTTTTTTCTTCGCAAACACCCTTTTTGAATTTAAAAGTAATCCTCGAAGTAATCAAGTTTTTCAAAAGTATCTAATCCGATTACAATATTTTTGCTGTTAATGGATTAGTTACTGGTTTTTTTTGTACTCCCTTACATGTAACCCATTACTCCCAAACCCTGCCCAAACATAACATCCAGAGATTTGCAGACTTCCCTTGCTGCAGCTCAGGTAACTGTGCATACTTCAACAAGAACACTGAATCGAAATGCCATTCATGGGAGGGTTGCTAGGAAGAAGCCTCTGGTTCTTTTGACAGCAAACTGCCTGTAACTTTGCCAAGGACCACCTGGACAAACCTGAAGGTTTCTGGAAGTCCATTCTCTGGACCGATGAGTCCTGAATTGACATTTTTGGTCACAAACAACACTGCTATTTTTGGCAAAAACCCAACACTGCCTACCACCAAAAGAACCTTATCCCAACAGTCAAGCATGGTGGTGGGAATGTCAAGATCTGGAGCTGCTTTTCCTCCTCTGGACCTGGAAGACTCCACATCATTTAAGGGAACCATGAATTCTGAGGTATACCAGGAGATTCTTGAACAGAATGTCAGGCCATCAGTCAAGGAGCTAAAGCTGGGCTGAAAATAAGGTCTTCCAATAAGACAACGACCCAAAGCATTCAAGCAAATCTACCAAAGATTGGCTCAGGAGAAAGAAGACTTGTGTTTTGGATTGGCCAAGTCAAAGTCCTGACCTAAATCCAAGTATGTTATGTTTATTTAAATATTTTAAAGCAAAATAATGACCAGCCCTGTAGGGTTCACATACTTTCAAGCATACTTTCAAGATATGAGATGACAGATTACCTGTTGACAGTCAGGGAGACAGGTGAGCCAGAAAACTTTCCTCCAGATGTTATGAATCTGAACCTGTACCCAGCAGAGTCACTCAATCTCAGGTCTGTGATTCTCTGGGTAGTCACTCTCATTATCCCCAAGGTACTCTATATGACCCTCATACCCTGGCACAGATCTTCAGCATCCATACCAGACAATTTAGTAAACCAGAAAGCATTTTTGATCATGATCACTGGGATATGTTTAAGAACAGGATATGTTCACTGTTAACCCCTTCAAGGCACAGATACTCTGAGGGGTGAAAGTCACACTTCTGACCGATATACATTGTTTATACAGTAGGGGGGAAACAGATTAGCTCTATTGAATGTAACTGTACCTGTTACAGTGACTCCAGGATCACCAGTATATAGAATGTTACTGTACCTGTGACAGTCTGACTCCAGGATCACCAGTATATAGAATGTTACTGTACCTGTGACAGAGTGACTCCAGGATCACCAGTATATAGAATGTTACTGTACCTGTTACAGACAGAGAGACTCCAGGATCACCAGTATATTGAATGTTACTGTACCTGTTACAGACAGACTCCAGGATCACCAGTATATAGAATGTTACTGTACCTGTGACAGACAGAGTGACTCCAGGATCACCAGTATATAGAATGTTACTGTACCTGTTACAGACAGAGAGACTCCAGGATCACCAGTATATAGAATGTTACTGTACCTGTGGCAGACAGAGTGACTCCAGGATCACCAGTATATAGAATGTTACTGTACCTGTGGCAGACAGTGACTCCAGGATGACCAGTATATAGAATGTTACTGTACCTGTGACAGACAGAGTGACTCCAGGATGACCAGTATATAGAATGTTACTGTACCTGTTACAGAGTGACTCCAGGATCACCAGTATATAGAATGTTACTGTACCTGTTACAGACAGAGACTCCAGGATCACCAGTATATAGAATGTTACTGTACCTGTTACAGACAGAGTGACTCCAGGATGACCAGTATATAGAATGTTACTGTACCTGTGACAGACAGAGTGACTCCAGGATGACCAGTATATAGAATGTTACTGTACCTGTTACAGAGTGACTCCAGGATCACCAGTATATAGAATGTTACTGTACCTGTTACAGACAGAGAGACTCCAGGATCACCAGTATATTGAATGTTACTGTACCTGTTACAGACAGAGAGACTCCAGGATCACCAGTATATAGAATGTTACTGTACCTGTTACAGACAGAGTGACTCCAGGATGACCAGTATATAGAATGTTACTGTACCTGTTAGACAGAGAGACTCCAGGATCACCAGTATATAGAATGTTACTGTACCTGTTACAGACAGTGACTCCAGGATCACCAGTATATAGAATGTTACTGTACCTGTTACAGACAGAGAGACTCCAGGATCAGCAGTATATAGAATGTTACTGTACCTGTTACAGACAGAGAGACTCCAGGGTTACCAAAATATTTCCCTCCAGTCTGATCTGTTATTAATCTGAACTTGTACGTAGCTGAGTCTTTCTCTCTCAGGTCTCTGATTGACAGGGTGTGACCAGTCTTCTTATCTCTATGGTACGTCACACGACCTTTGTAGTCTGAGTCATCACTCAGACTCAAATAATCCTCCACAACATCCATTTTGGTGAACCAGAAGGTTGTTGTGACGTTACCACTGGGATCAAATCAAATTTTATTGGTCACATATACGTGTTTAGCACATGTTATTGCGGGTGTAGCGAAATTCTTGTGTTGCTAGCTCCAACAGTGTATTAATATCTAACAAGTAATATCTAACATTTTCACAACAATACGCACAAATCTAAGTAAAGGAATGTGATAAAAATATAAATATTTGGACGAGCAATGTCGGAGCGGCATAGACTAAGATACTGTATTCTGTTCTACTGTATATACACATGAGCTGAGTAATACAACATACATGTAAGAGCAGGACAGCTCCACTGTTGACCCCTTCAAGGCACAGATACTCTGGTGTAAGTCACACTATCACAGATCCCCCCGGTACTGCTGCTCATTCCGTTCACCAGCTCAGGTCTACGTCACCGGCCTTCCAGGCGCCACTGAACTGGATTCATTACCACCAACCCCGGACTGTCTTGTCTCATTATGCACACCTGGTTCCCATTCTCCCTGATTAGTATGTTATATATGTGCCCTCTGTTCCCCATTGTCCTTGTTGATTATTTCCTGTGAGTACCTGTGCTATTGTATCGGCTTCCATGCTACGTGTTATTATGCACTTGTTTTACGGGTCTCGTCCCGTGTATTATTTACAGGTTTACACCTTGCTCTTTTGTTTAGGTGGAGAAAATAAAAACTATTTCGTATTCCTGCACTTGTCTCCAATCATTAGACAACGTGACACACACTCCAGCCATTCTGACCCAGCACCAGTGAAACGGTCACAGAACACAAGGATATTACATTAAGCCAATGCCTATTGACTCACACTAACAGTAGGGGGTTGTCCACACTTTGTTGCCATAGTTGAGTGTGAATGGAAACCACAGATAAGCATCACTCTGAGGTGTGAAAGAACTATATAAGTTTAGTGGAGACTCCTAACAGAACACACTAGAATATCATTATGATTCCTTTTAAAAATGTTTGTAGACTGTTAAACAGAACCTAAAAGATAGGAATGAACTGTCACAGACCAGAGAAAGACCAACACACTTCCTGCTGTTCTCAAGGCCATTGTTGCATCTCCCACCCTGCAGTCTTAGAAACATAAACAACAACTCACTCTATAGCTGGTGAATAACTCCACCTGATACATTGAAGTAGAAACTGTAAATGGGGTAAAGGGCCCCATTACTGAACATAAAATGGAAAATTATCAGCACAGGTTCATTTCTTTATTTGAGGAGTGGGCCTACATTCCTTTTAAAGAGGCAAAATGTGACCCATTCCATCACTCCTCATCAGCTGGTACTGAAGGTTCCAGAACAGATGAAAGGGGAGTATCTTTGGTACCAGTGTTCTAGACTAGAGCTCTCCCTACTGACATCTCAACATTACTGCAGCCTCTAGTCTCATGTCCTCATCCATTTGGATCATCTGAAGTTTTTATTAAAACAGTCTTCAGCTGTCCTTCCTACTAATTAGTATAACATCTCTCTATTAGTAGGAAGGACAGCTAAAGACCGATGCATGTTTATGGGGTTTTACTAAGCGCTTCAGATCAACATTACATTTACATGTTGGGTAAGATCACTTCAGAACAGTCTCTAGTATGACCCCCAAAACCACCCCCATTATCCCCTTGTAGCTGGGCAAAAAGTAACTCAGTACATAACAGATCAATAACAAACTAGTAGTAAGGTGCCTGAGTATTTTATTTCACCTTTATTTAGGAGGACCCTATTCTAAGTGTGCAAGTGCACACTTCCTGTCATGGATTTAAATGTATGGAATTGGTGTGAACATTGGCTGCAGATTCCATCTTTGTTAAATCCATATGAGAAAGTGTGCAAGTAGATACTTCAGGTGGAGAATCGAGACATAGTCAAAACGGCATAGGGCCAATGACGTCTATAAACCAATGATGTATATAAACCCTGGATTGCTGATGCTATGTATTGGGTAATGACAGGATTTGAGGCCACCAGTCAGCTATGGTGGTACTCCCAAGAAGCAGTCCTCCATAGGAATTAATTTAATTCTACCAGAGGAGGCTGGTGGGAGGAGCTATAGGAGGATGGGCTCATTGTAAAGACTGGACTGGAACTCATGGAACATATAGAAACCACTTTTGACTCAGTTCCAATAATGCCATTCCAGCCATTACAATGATCCCGTCCTCCTATAGCGCCTCTGACCAGCCTCCTCTGAAATCTACATATTTCAATTCAATGTTTCAAGGACAAATTTACATTTATTTAAGTATTTTTGTTGTTGTAGTGGGAAAGGAACATTGGTACTTTCCAAAAATTCTAATTTAAAGATATTTTTTTTTACATTGTTTTATTTTAAATGTTTGTGTTTAGCTCACATAATATAATTTAAAAGTATGCATTTTTCTTTGCCACTAATTGGTGGCCTTTTGTCCATTCAGATCAGGAACATTTCTCTGGCCCAGTGGGAGTACGATTCGTGGAGAAAATGGATCAATGCCTTTTGGCCGATCCGTTTATGGTATCAGGCTGTGTGAAGGAGTTGGGTTCTGTCAATTTGGTCCAAGTATCCAGAAGTGGATTTTTTGTGTGTCTGCTGCCCAGAGGGACAGGGCGCTATGTGTTTTGCAACTCGGAACGAGCTCTGTGTCCTGCTTTGCTCTCTGCAGCAGAGAGCAGCTGAAAGGTGTGATAACTGTTCAGTGTTGAAGTGGATCTACTGAAGTTGAGAATCCCCAGTGTCTGTGATGCACGCCGTTTGGTGTGTAGCAGACCCGGTGGCGAGTGAGAAACTAAGAAGACCCTGTCTGTCCTTCTGAGTTTTGATGCAGAGTTTTTGCCTGATAAAGTCATGCTACGGTATACAAGTTATCCTGTGACAGCTTTTGTTCCGAACCTACTACGGTGTTTCAGGTTCCAAGTTTATGACCATGTTGCAGCAGTATGTAGGAGGGAGATTCCCAGGTGTGATAAGTGTGCAGGAGGGTATGGGACAAAGGACTGTAGTTTTGGTGAAAAAGTGTTTCCATTGTGAGGATGACCATGGCGAGGATCAGAAATGTCCATTGTGAGTGAGACAGATTGAAGTGCAGAAAGTGTCATATACTGAGACAGTGAGGAAAGTACAGGATGGTGGGCTAAGGGTGAGGGAGCCTGAGAGGATCCATGTGAGTACTAGGCCAGTACAGAGTAACCCAAACAATTTTTGCTTTAGTAAGGTAGGCTTCTTGGCATGTATTGCTGTAGTCATTAATTGTACCGCAAAGATGGAAAGGAAATCCCAGAAGATTGAATTCAAAGTAGCAGCAGCAGAGAAGTGTTGGGGTATCAGAGATTTTAGTGTAGAAGAACTACAGGTGGTTTTGAGAGAAGGGGTTCGAGCCTCCTAGGTGTAGGATCTGTTAGGTCCAAAGTAGTGGTGGGATGTGTTGGAGATAGTAGTATATATAAGGTTAGATGGTGGTGCAATTTCCTTTTGTCCCCATTTCCCTTTTTTTGTGAATAAATGTGCAATGCACTTTCCAAAGTGTGAAAGGGCAGCAATAGGAACAATGTGTCTAGTCTGTTGGAAAACCACAGGAAGAAGAAAAAGCCAGGAGCAGAGAGGAAGCAGCGAAGCCAACATTTTGGCCAGGGACCAGGGAACCAGGCAAGGGTTTCACATTTCCCACAAAAGCGTTTCATCAATTGAGTACGTTTATATTAAGGTGACCAGATTTCTGAAATTAAAACCGGGGACATTTCCAGTTCGGCGGTCAATATATCATTAAAATATCCAATGTTATTATATATGAAATAAAAAAAAGGGGGACAATTCCGGTTTCATGTATTTAGTCTAAGAGGCACACTGTGAGAGAAAACAACTATATTACAGAAACACTACAGACGAGACAGAACTGTCCAATCTGAACAGCCATTCAGTGGTCCTGGTAGTCTGGGTAGAATAAGAGCAGAAGAGAACATGAGCAAAATTGAAAAAAAAACTGGCAATAGTATATGTGAAATACTTAACATAATAAATAAATTAGACAATGATGTGATTGGTAACTACATAATATACTTATACCAACCTAATCTGTATATTTCTCAGAAGAATGTATCTTCTTCAGGATTGCTCCGTCTTTGGCCAGCTTCTCCATGAACTCCTGGCAGGGGAGGTTGAAGTTTAACTTCACAATAAGCATGGCCTTGATGGTAGGAACATTGAACCTATTTCTTGCTGCTGTCCATATATCATTCGTTCCGTTTCTTGGAAAGAGCCATTGTACCTCTGTCTTCTCTGCTTACTCGCTTAACTTTCTCTTCTGCTCCAATCTTTCTCCTCCTCTTTTCTTCACTCATCTTCCTTTCCTTCTATTCACCTCACTCTTCTACACTCTCCTTGCTTCACTCTTTTTACTCCCTTAATTTTTCCTTCTCCTTCCTCTCCAATCTTTAATAATAACTAGTACACTATTAGATAAAATACTTTGGTTAACAGATTCCCATTGCTTGCCTCATTTTTGTATTTTATATCAAAAACATTGTTAAGAATAATAAATTGGCAGGCTCTGTAATCATATCTTTACCTTTCCCCCCCTCTCTCTCTCTCATTCTTCCTATCCAGTCTTCCTCCTCTCGTTCCTCTCTACTCTAACAGAAAACATTATGCTAATGTTATCCATGAAAATGTCAAAATATATTTTCACACTACTTGTAATGCCAAACCATTAAAATTGTAATCTACAAATAAATATCCTCATAATTAATTGTGCATTCATTTAATCATATTTTCAAAATAGCCCGTCCACTGCATGTTTACATGTGAATGTTTTTTAACCTAGCTACCATGACAGTAGCTAGCTAACCTAGCTAGATAACTTAGTCGACATAGCTAATGTTAGCTAGCATAACTTATTTAAAATCTTATAGAGCAGATCATCTATCAACACAATAAATTGTGACATTATAACATCACTAGCTAGTATCTCAAACGATTGTAACTTACCTGGCTTGAAAAGACGTTTGTGGTGATGTTGTGGATTCACTTGACACTTGCTAGCTTCTGGTCGAGTTTTCCACAGCAGTTTTCTCTAAAACCAGCGCGAGCAGGTAGTTAGTAGAAGAGTGAATGAAGCTGCTATAGCGAGCAGCCCCCTCTGCTGGACAAAACAAGCACAACGCGATTGAGACGTCAACCGGTAGGTTCTGCTGCCCGGTCTTTCTTGTCACGTTAAATATTATTTCACTCTGCAGTCTGTTTCACTCTGCAGTCTGTCCCCGGCTGGGACAGCTCCAGCCGGGGACAGGCCACTAAAAACGGGGACTGTCCCCGGAAAACATGTAAGACAGCGTGTTTATGTAAAGTCACTTTACATGCACAGTAACAATTCAATATTAAACTGATTATGGCAGTAGGCAGATGCAATAGTCATGTAAACACCTTACATGACTATTAATCGGTGTAAGGTCAAAATCGAAGTAAGCATACGGATATGAGATTAAAAAACCTGGTTTTCTGAGCAACCTTTCGAATTATTAGGACACGTAAACACCTTAATCAGCGTTCCAGCTGTGTATTTGATCTGCATGTGCTAGCACGAGCCAAGCGAGCCTCCTTCCTCTTTAGCGTGAGTACAACGGAATGTATGCATCTTAGAAATAGTTTTCAAATACAAACGTTACATGTCCGAACCCATAATCAAATATGCTCACCAAAAATAACATGGTCGCTGTGGTAGAACTTTTATTTTGATTAGCGATTTTCTGTATTTATCAGAGTGCTAGAGAAACCTGATTTCAGATGTGTCTATGTAAACAGGATTATTTGGGAGATCGTTCTTCGTACAACGCATATAAATGTATAAACTATTATATGAATCAGATTATCCACAATAATCGCATTATTGTGTGTGCTTGTAACCGCACTCAGTGTTATTGTTTTTCTTTGATTGAACCAACTAAAGTGAATTCAAACAATCCAATCAGAGAACCAGACATGAAAATCTTTACCGCTCACCCCGCCCGTATTTTATAACCGACCAATCAGTGGTGGAGTGGGCGGAGTCAGAGATACCAGCGGAGGATTCAAACAGAAGATGGCAGCGGATAAAGATACAAATGAAAATACACAAAACAGAAGGTAAAATAACATTTAAACAAAATGTAGACAGAATAAACCATGCACGCACGCACGTAAATATACTATGGAGTTGTAGTACTGGCATTCGAATTTGGCTTGCTAGCTTCTCTGACATGCATGTTGTTTTTCAGTGACAGTGAAAGCTAATTGAGCTAGCTAACGTTAGTTAGCTACTGAAGCGCTGACAATCAAGTGACGTGTTGTGGCAAAATACAAGTTCAGTGCATCACACAGCTACTCTGAACGGAGTGAACAACAATACGGTGCATAGCATTTTTTTCTGCGCTGTCGCTGAATTACAGCCAGACTCCATAGTTAGCTAGCTAGTAGTCGCAAATATAGACACAGCAGTGAGCTGTCATTGGTCGACTACGTTTTGAATGGTCCGGTGAGCGGGGTTTGTTGATTTTTAGACCATTCCATTGGTCCTGAAGTGAAATCTCCACTCACTTGAGGTAAAACAAACTCCCCACCATTATGCCAAGTCAAGCTGCTCTGAATTGCCAGTGAGTGTGTACTTGTGTGAAAGAGGTGTCTTCAGCTCACTGATGTTCAGAGCTATGAGTTCACTGATCTTTAGCGCAATGGACCCAAAGTAAAACCCTAGCATGCATACAAGTTGACTTTCTCCTGTCTGTCCAACCACTAACCCATTCATCGACGCTAACTACCTTTAGCGCCTATGGACAACAGTATCTTCTGGCCGGAGGAGAAACATAAGGAACGTAGCTTTCATTTTCAAAATGCAAAAAGTTCAATTACTACACAGCTTTTTATAGGGTTACGGTTCACACACGGCCACTGAAGACAGACACTACAAACATGTTGTCACTGAAAAATACTGTTGGCTGCAACTGTTAAAGCTTTATACAGTAAGTGCATTTTTTGCATTTGTGAAATTATGTTGAAGTGATATGAAAGTGGAGGGCTTTATGTTTCTAGAACTGTACCGCAATTGAGAACCGATTCACATTTAGATGGAGTATTTTGCTGTTTCAGCTGCCAGATTCAATTCGCCTCTAACAAAACATGAGGTCCTTGGACTATAGTAACGTTAGGCTTCTTTAGTCCGTTATTGGGCTAGCCAACCACTACACCATCATCATACGTGTGTGTAAGAGGGAGACAGATTTGGTGTGTGCGAGAAAGTCAGTGTAAAGATAAAGCGGTTGTTTAAAGATTTGCCTAGATCTTCAGCATCTGTGTGTGTGTTCCATCAGGGGTACGGTGTGTAAGGTGGTGATCAGCCAGGATGCAGGGGGATCTTGGGGCGGCGGTGGGGTTGGTGGCTGCCCGCCCGTCATCTTCAACCCAGACTTCTTTGTGGAGAAGCTACGTCACGAGAGACCTGAGGTGTTTCAAGAGCTTGTGCTTAGCAACATCAGCCGCCTCATCGACCTTCCCGGTGCTGAGTTCTCTCTGCTGTTAGGGGACGAGGGAGGGCCCAAGACACTCACAGGGGCCGGAGGGGGATTCTTCCGCTCCTTCAACTTCCTCAAACGTAAAGGTGAGAGACCTGCCATGAGGATCAACCAAGGGTGTCTTCACCTGGGGTGTGTTCAGCAGGATGCAATGTAGAACAAATATGCCTGTCTGACATGTAGAAGAGGGAATCACGATGGCTTTACTCATGGAATTTTAATCTGCAACGTTTGACAGTGTTTGGCTACTGAACGTGGCCCTGGGTTGCAATAATGTTGAATAATAATATAAATGTACAGCACTCAGATTTTCGTCCTTTGGCCGTTGTCATCGTCACAGATAAGGAAGTGGTGTTCGGGACTCCTTTGACAGAGGGAGGCATCGCCCAGATTTACCAGCTCATCGAATACCTCAGCAAGAGTGAGTTGATCATGTTGTTGTTACAGTTCCCATCTGAGGCATGATCCCTGAATGTAATTCTCTCTTCTCTGTCCTGGCACCCAATGGTAGAACCAGCTAGGACAGCAGTGTCCCTGCCCATCTTCCGAAACATCTAAAACCCTATCTCCTAAGAGTATCTTAAGTAATCCCACAGAACCCCCCCCCCCCCCCTTCTTTCTAGCTCTAACTTTGCTGATAGCTACTTTATTGAGGAAAAATGTACTTAATATGCCTGTGATATGTGGTTGTCCCACCTAGTTATCTTAAGATAAATGCACTAACTGTCGCAAAGTGTCTGCTAAATGACTCAAATGTAATGTAAAATCTTATCAGAAAGTAGGCTAAACTTGCTGTACTGACATGCAGTGTGTAGTACTCAAGTCTGTAGTACCAGCTTTCTACATTAAGCAATGGAGCTTTTAGCACTACCAAGGGAGTTGTAACTCGAATGTAAAAGACTCTGACTCAAACACTAGGGACTTGGGACTCGGTGTAGTGCCCCCCCCCCCAAAAAAAATACGATTCTCCAGGACTGTCTGTTTTATTTTGATTGTTAGTTCTCAAAGGTGATCTTATTTAAAAATATATAGTTATATAGCTCCGTTATCTTTTCTACACTGAACAAAAATATAAATGTAACATGTAAAGTGTTGGTCTCATATTTCATGAGCTGAAATAAAAGATCCCAGAAATGATCCATATGCACAAAAAGTGTATTTCTCTCATTTTGTGCACAAATTTATTTACATCCCGTTAGTGAGCATTTATCCTTTGCCAAGATAATCCATCCACCTGACAGGTGTGGCATATCATGAAGCTGATTCATCCGCATGATCATTACACAGGTGCACATTGTGCTTGGAACGATAAAAGGCCACTTTAAAATGTGCGGGTTTGTCACACAACACAATGCCACAGATGTCTCAAGTTTTGAGGGAGCGTGCAATTGGCATGCTGACTGCAGGAATGGCCACCAGAGCTGTTGCCAGAGAATTTTATATTAATTTCTCTACCATAAACTGCCTCAGTCTCCAACCTCATGCATCGGCATGATAATGCACGGCCCCGTGTGGCAAGGATTTGTACACAATTCCAGGAATTGCACCAGCCATTGCACCAGACATGTCACCCATTTCGCATGTTTAGGATGCTCTGGATCAACATGTAAGACAGTGTGTTCCGGTTCCCGCCAATATACAGCAACTTCGCACAGCCATTGAAGAGGAGTGGCACAGAATTCTATAGGCCACAATCAACAGCCTTATCAACTCTATGCAAAGGAGATGTTGCGCTGCATGAGGCAAATGGTGGTCACAGCAGATACTGACTGGTTTTCTGATTTATACACCCCTACATTTTTTAAGGTATCTGTGACCAACAGATGCATATCTATATTCCCAGTCATGTGAAATCCATAGAGTAGGGCCTAATGAATTAATTTCAGTTGACTGGTTTCCTTATAGGAACTCTAACTCAGTAAAGTCTTTGAAATTGCATCATGTTGCCTTTTATATTTCTGTTCAGTATACATACTGTATATCTGGTTTTAGTAGTTTAAGTTTGCACTGAAAACATTTTACAAACCCTAAAATAATTTCCATTCCATAAAAAAATATAATAATAACTGAATTTTTTGGAATGCCGGGAACGATTTATCAGCGGCGACCCGCCGCTGCTAAATGAGTATTGGAGAAACACTGCTCATTGATTCACTACATATTTGATTTATTGATTGATTTCCACCATTGATTGATGATCAGACTTACATGTCAAAGGCCTGTTCAGGGTGTTAGGTGATTTGTTTCATTGATTGATTGATTGATGATCAGACCTGCAGGTAGAGGGTCTGTTCAGGGTGCCAGGTAACAGTGTGCGGCAGCAGGCCCTGAAGGAGCAGCTGAACAGTGGGGCAGACATCGACCTGGAGGCAGGGGGCTTCCACCCCAACGACGTGGCCACCCTCCTCAAGACCTTCCTGGGAGAGCTACCTGAACCCCTCCTCACACACCAACACTTCCACGCTCACCTCAAAATAGCAGGTACCCCTGTCTGAGCACCTCCCCACTCTCTCTCTCTCTCCTGTAGCTTTTTAGTTTTCAAAAACCAACAAAAAACAATCACACCCTGGTGCTCAAAAATCTGTAGAATTGATGTTCACAGATTTAATATACCTATACCCCATGATACCTATATTGAAGTGTCTTGTGTGTTCTGTTTCTGTCCCATCCCCATCTTCCCCTCTCTTCTCTCTCCTCCCTCCATTCCCCCAGACATGACTCTGTTTGATGAGAAGGGCAACATGACGTCAGTACCTGATAAGGAGCGTCAGATTGAGGCCTTACAGCTCCTCTTCCTGCTGCTGCCCCAGGCCAACCGCAGCCTCCTCAAACTGATCCTGGACCTGCTCTACCACACCGCCAAGCAGCAGGACAAGAACAAAATGTCTGCCTTCAACCTCGCCCTCATGTTCGCCCCCCACGTTGTGTGGCCCAGAGATGTATGTATTCAAATCAAATGTGTTTTATAAAACCCGTTTTTATGTCGGCAGTTGACAAAAAGTGCTTTACAGATACCCAGCATAAAACCTCAGAGAAAGCAATGCCAAGGCAGAATCACAGGGACTAGGAAAAACACCTGAAGCTGGACTGTGCCGTGATCATTTATCATGTGGATCAGGGTTTCCCAAACTCTGTCCTGAGGCTTGTTGTCCTAGCACTACACAGCTGATTCAGTCACAGTTTGACCATGACTTCCTTATTTCAATCAGCTGTGTAGTGCATAATACATGAGTATTCAGACCCTTTGCTATGAGAGTTGAAATTGAGCTCAGGTGCATCCTGTTTCCATTGATCATCCTTGAGATGTTTCTACAACTTGATTGGAGTCCACCAGTGGTAAATTCAATTGATTGGACATGTTTTGGAAAGGCACACACCTGTCTATACACAGTCAACTGTGGGACCTTATATGTCAGAGCAAAAAACAAGCCATGAGGTTAAAGGAATTGTCTGTAGAGTGCCCGAGACAGGATTGTGTTGATGCACAGATCTGGGGAAGGGTACCAGGTACCAAAAAAAGCACAGTGGTCTCAATCATCCTTAAATGGAGGAAGTTTGGAACCACTGAGACTCATGACCAAACTGAGCAATCGGGGGGAAAGGGTCTTGGTCATAGAAGTGACCAAGAACCCAATGGTCACTCTGACAGAGCTTCAGAGTTCCTCTGTGGAGATGGTTGTCCTTCTGAAAGGTTCTCCCATCTCTGCAGCACTCCACCAATCAGGCCTTTATGGTAGAGTGGCCAGACGGAAGCCACTCCTCAGTAAAAGGCACATGACAGCCCGCTTGCAGTTTTCCAAAAGGTACCTAAAGACACTCAGACCATGAGAAACAAGATTCTCTGGTCTGATGAAACCAAGATTGAACTCTTTGGCCTGAATGCAAAGCGTCACGTCTGGAGGAAACCTGCCACCATCCCTACGGTGAAGCATTGTGGTGGCAACATCATGCTGTGGGGATGTTTTTCAGCAGCAGGACCTGGAAGACTAGTCAGGATTGAGGGAAAGATGAACAGAGCAAAGAACAGAGAGATCCTTGATGAAAACCTGCTCCAGACCACTCAGGACCTCAGACTGGGGCGAAGGTTCACCTTCCAACAGGACAATGACCCTAAGCACACAGCCAAGACAATGGAGGAGTGGCTTTGGGACAAGTCTCTGAATATCCTTGAGTGGCCCAGCCAGAGCCCGGACTTGAACCCGATCTAACATCTCTGGAGAGATCTGGAAATAGCTGTTTAGTGACGCTCCCCATCCAACCTGACAGCGCTTGAGACGATCTGCAGAGAAGAATAGGAGAAACTCCCCAAATACAGGCGTGCCAAGAATACTTATGTAAATGTGATATTTATATATATATATATATACATATACATATACATACACACTTCCCAAGATTTCTAAAAGCTTGTTTTTTTTTTTATATAAGGCTGTCGCGTAACAAAATGTAGAAAAGGTCAAGGGGTCTGAATACTTTCCGAATGCACAGTGTGTAAATACTGTAGACTGTTAAATGTAGGCTTTACTGTCCTGTAGTCATGGCGATTTGATTCACTTGGCTTGCCTAGTAGAACCTCAGATATACACTGGCCCACAAATGTGTTCAGTGTTCTGTTCTGGTATAGCCTATCCTCACGGTGCACTGTTATGAATTGTAGAATCAGGAATGTAATAAAATAAAAATGCATTCAATTTAGATGTGAATATAAATAATTAGGTGGGTGCTTATTTGTCCTATTTCACACATGTAATGTTACGCATGTATTTTTTTATTTTTTTTTGCATATCCCAACTCCCCCTGAGACCTTGGGAGATTGGGGTCACGGCCAGGGGCTGCCATTATCAACGGCGACCCTGGAGCAATTAGGGCTAAGTGCCTTACTCAAGGCACATCAACACATTTTTCACTTTGTCGGCTCTGGGATTTAAACAAGGGACTTTTTAGTTACTGGCCCAACGCTCTAACCACTAGGCTACCTCTGACTGATTGATTTTCATTCAGCTACAGTCATTTGTGTGTGTTTTATCCAGATGGTGGCCAGTGACCTCCAGGAGAATCTGAAGAAGCTAAACAACGGCATGGCCTTCCTCATCAAACACTCCCAGAAACTATTCAGGGTCAGAGAGACTAACTTCATACTCTGGGCCAGTTTCCCAACCCAGAATAAGCCTAGTCCAGAGGGGTTTCTATACAGCAGGATCAAAGAGTTAGCCAGCTAACTTTGAAACATTTTGAAAGATCATCTTGAAATGAGCATGGTCTAATGGATTCAACAAACAAAAACACATATCTAAGTTTAGCTTCTTTAAAAACAAAATTACAAACATTTGACCCAGAAAATCTATAGTTATTTCTGGTTGCTTTTCAAAGTTAGCTGGCTAACACATTAATCCTGCTTTGTACTATGCCACACTGGACTAAAACACTTCTGAACACATTGAGAATACCTCATACTATTGGCTTCAACTGTATCTGGGAAACTGGCCCAGTTGTCAGTGTTATTTTATAAGATCTGTGGAACATGGGCTACAATAAGGTAATGCTTTTGTGTCAAGTACAGAAGAGAAATATAATCATTATTTTTGGTGTGTTTTGATTGATAATTATTGTGTGTGTCCACTCAGGCTCCTATGTACATGAGGGAGCATGCCAGAATGCACTTCACAGGATCTAAGACCCTGCAGACCAAGGTTAGTAGTAGGACTCTTTCACCTGGTGGGTTTACATCTATACCATTAAAGGATGTTGCACTTCTCTCAAACAAAGGACCATATTAGATCAAACTGGGGCAAGTGATCATGAAGCGTCTCAAAGCAGGAGTGCTGATCAAGGTTCAGATCCTCCCCCTTTCCATTCATTATAATCTGCAGGGCCAAACTGATCCTAGATCAGCACGCCTCTGAGACGCTTTATGAATACAGGCCCTGTATAGGTGTAAGCATCCCAGTTTACCAGAAGGCTAGGTGGAGCTATTGCCCAACTTGTTTACACCTTTCTAGTCTTTTCAGATCCACCCGGGCCTATTATCAGTGTCTAGGTCCTAGAAATGTCTAGCTGTGGTTTAGAAATGTCTAGCTGTGGTTTAGAGGTGTAGATTAACCTAATCTCCCTCTAAGGTGAAATAGGTTCTGTCCCATGTGGCACCCTATTCCCTTTATAGTGCACTACTTTATATAGGGAATAGGGTGCCATTTGGGATGTATCCATAGACTCATGTTGTGATGGAAACTAATAGCTCCTTTCTCACCCCCTCCCTCAGGATGATATAGACCTGTTATCTGTGACTGGTTTCCATGCCCCTGTTCCCCTGAAGAGGTGTTGGGCTGACCCGTCTCAGTACCTGTCCCCCTCCTCGTCGTCCCAGGGCCAGCAGCACCACACAGAGGAGTCCCTGAAGGAGCTGTTCAGACACGTCCATGACAACATGCCCAACTCTGCCAAGAAGAAGAAACTCTTACGACAGGTACTCACTGCCGGACTGCTTCTTAATTTTCTCTTTCCTTGTCTCCTTTTCGATACGAGGCAGATTAGAATGACGAGCTAAATCCCAATATCCTGTCTCCTCATCCTCCATCTCGTTCTCCTCCTGCAGCTTGCTAAACAGACCACCCCCGGACTGGCCCCAGGGACACCCATCAACAACTATCAGACCCCCCCGGCCCAGAGCAAGAAACACCCCCGCTCCCGCTCCTTCGGAGGATTCATCAAGGTGTGTGTCATTGTGTTTATGTGTATTTGACTTACAATTGTAATATCCAATCAACATACTTTGCATGTATTTTGTAAATGTGTTACTTTGTATCCAATATGAACTTACTATGTTGTAGTCACCATCTGCTACATCATAACTGTTCTGTCTATTGTATATGAAGATCTTTAAGGGCAATTCCTCCCCTTTTCAACCTCCTATTCATTATGCCAAGCACCATACCAGTGAAAACGGGCATTTCTACATTCTATAGATTCAAAAGTTATCTATGACATTATCAAAAAAATATTTCCTGGTAAAGTGAAGGTTAAATAACTGTTCTGTCAACTGTCCTACCCACCTGATCAAATGAACCAATAATAACAGAGGAGACATAAGGGGGACCAACAGGCCTTGGAGAGGAGGGGCAGACAAATCTCCCCGGAGATGGTTGCTGCGGCGATGGGACGGCTGGGAAAGGAGAACGTCGTCCTGCAGTCGGTGAGCGACATTGACACACAAGGAGACCACACAAACACACTTCCTTGTCCACAGCTTCCTTGTTTTTTCTAGATGTTCATGGTTGTGTGTGTGTGTGCGTCTCCAGGTGAACAGTCCGGTGACGGTGAATAATAATACTCCAGTGGGGGTCAAGGCCTATGATAGCATGGCCCTCAATAGAGAGAGGAGACTCAACTATCAAAGGTGTGTTGCTTTTTGATTGATAACATGGCAATTCCTACTTTTTTTATAGACATTTACATACATGTGTTTTTGCGTATGTTGTATATCTTTCCTGATACACTTCAATGCCATCATTCAACATTACAATACAGCCACATTTCCACATCTTATGAGCTTTGTTAACTTTATCTGTTTTGTCCTGTGTCTCATTAATCTTCTTTCTTTTTTTTCCCTTTATCTCTCCGTCTCCCTCCCTCCAGGACTCTCCATCCATCTCCAGAATGTGTTTCTCTCCCTCCCTAGAAACGTCGATGTAGAGGATTGGTACTAGCAACACCGGACTTGTTTTTGTTTTTTTGTCCTTTTTCTTTTCTTTTATAAAGTAAACTGTATTGTAACTTTCTAAATCCGTGACGAATACAACATTAGTCCCCAGCCAGACATGGGTTGCATCCCAATAATCTCTTATTTCTCCTGAAGTGTGCTCTTGTTCACTTCCCTCAATGAGTTTGAAAGGATATGACTGGAATACCTATATGGAAACTCCTTCTAGCCCATGTCTACACAATCCAAGACTTTTACAGTTGACCACTAGCTGAGCCTACATGGATACTTTTACAGTTGACCACTAGCTGAGCCTATATGGATACTTTTACAGTTGACCACTAGCTGAGCCTATATGGATACTTTTACAGTTGACCACTAGCTGAGCCTATATGGATACTTTTACAGTTGACCACTAGCTGAGCCTATATGGATACTTTTACAGTTGACCACTAGCTGAGCCTATATGGATACTTTTACAGTTGACCACTAGCTGAGCCTATATGGATACTTTTACAGTTGACCACTAGCTGAGCCTACATGGATACTTTTACAGTTGACCACTAGCTGAGCCTACATAGATACTTTTACAGTTGACCACTAGCTGAGCCTACATAGATACTTTTACAGTTGACCACTAGCTGAGCCTATATGGATACTTTTACAGTTGACCACTAGCTGAGCCTACATGGATACTTTTACAGTTGACCACTAGCTGAGCCTACATAGATACTTTTACAGTTGACCACTAGCTGAGCCTACATGGATACTTTTACAGTTGACCACTAGCTGAGCCTACATGGATACTTTTACAGTTGACCACTAGCTGAGCCTACATGGATACTTTTACAGTTGACCACTAGCTGAGCCTATATGGATACTTTTACAGTTGACCACTAGCTGAGCCTATATGGATACTTTTACAGTTGACCACTAGCTGAGCCTACATGGATACTTTTACAGTTGACCACTAGCTGAGCCTACATGGATACTTTTACAGTTGACCACTAGCTGAGCCTACATGGATACTTTTACAGTTGACCACTAGCTGAGCCTACATGGATACTTTTACAGTTGACCACTAGCTGAGCCTACATGGATACTTTTACAGTTGACCACTAGCTGAGCCTACATGGATACTTTTACAGTTGACCACTAGCTGAGCCTATATTGTACTATATGTAAGTATCTTGTTTGTGTTTTTTACATTTTCTTCTGAATCTGATGTTTGTACTACTCATCTGAAAATGTGGTGTCTAATTTGACTAATATTCTACGTCCCAATGGTTGCCCTACACACACAGCACACTGACGGGATGATTATATCCCCCTACAAAATGCTGATTAGCACCAGTCACATTAGTCTGGGGCCTGTTCCAAAAAGCTGGTTCAATGAGTTAGCCAGCAAACTGGCCCAAATTGCTTGAAATGACTCAACAACAACAACAACAGAAACAACTATTATACAAATGAAGATTATTTTAATCAACCAGGAAATCAAGAGAGATGAGGCAAAGGCTGTTAATCAACCCTGCCTTCTGGAATATCAAAGTTAGCTGGCTGATGTATTAACCCTGCCTTCTGGAATATCAAAGTTAGCTGGCTGATGTATTAACCCTGCCTTCTGGAATACCCCACAGCTCTTATGGTGTCTAAAGGCCAGTGGGTTTACTGATACTGTCTGTTAGCTCAAATGACTCCCCCGTTCCCTATATAGTGCACTATTGGCCATAAGTAGTGCAGTACACTTTATAGTAGTGCATGTGGTGGTGTTGGAGAGAGAAACACTGGCTCAGGGTTTTCTTGGATCTATATCATAGAAATACAGGTCAATACATATTGGATGATGATGAACAAACCAACCTGTAATGGCATCTGTGTTTGGGAGAGATGTAGGTAGGGCTTCATTTTGGGACGACTATATATTTTTATTGTCTGAGATTTGTGTATTAACTGATTGAACTCCTCAATGTGTACAATGACATATTTCACCTGCCTGGTTTGGCCTTTGAGGTTTGATAGTACAATGTTGTGATTATAATAAATTGTATTTAATTTTTTTAACTGGAAGACATGGGTTTTTGGGTGGATATTGGTTGGGACGCTAATGTTGTTGAAAGATTTTCTGGAAGTCTGAGATGGTTTTTGCTTTGTTGGAGAGGGAAATTTGTAGTGACGGTGTCAATAGAGGATTCTCTTACAGTACCTTCAGTGTTGCCCGGTCTGATACAAGTTTTCTTTATTGAGCGTGAATTGGGACATTTTGATCTGGGTCATGTTCTTTAGGCACCAAATAGAACAAGACGGATTCAAACTGGGAGGGACTACCTAGACTTTGTCCAATAAGGAACCCTTATTTTCACTTTCCGTTGCAGAACGTTTTGAAAAGTTTTTGTTGTGTACCCTAATGGACATGACGTTGGTTTTAATGGGGCTGTTTTTAGAGGAAGTGTTAATGGGGAATGTGTGAGAATGGGTTTGTGGTAAGTTTCAAAGAGATGGGTGTGGTTTTTTTTGTTTTTTTATACATGAAATGAAAGACACCAGAAGCTTGCTGCTGAGGTTATCAAGATGGCTTTGTTTTTTACTCTTTTTATTTTATATGTGCTGGTCAAGTAGCCTACCAATTTTACATGTTATTCCACTGCTTTTTTTAAATTGACTTTTGGCCCCTGTCTTTTCTCTCTGTTACCTGAAGGTTTTCAGCCAATCAAGGCCCAACACATTTTAAGTGTCATTTTGAAAAGCTGAAGGGTCATCTGGCCATTAGTGGTTGATGTGCAATCATCTTTATGACGTGAGTCAGATCTAGATTACATGATACAACATGTGGGCATTATCTTTTAATCTCCCTTATTAATTTTGTGTTACGTGTGTGTCTTGTATGTTGAAAGTCTTTGGTTTTGTCAGCCAATGTTGACCATGGTCTTAAATGTTTACACATGAACTGTACAGTACTACTAGTTTTTCAGCTTATTTTTGTTCACTCTGTGAATAACAACAGCATGGGTGTGTGTCCCAAATGGCACCCTATTCCCTATATAGTGCACTACTTTAGAACAGGGCCCTATTCCCTATATAGTGTACTACGTTTGAGCAGAGCTCTGTGCCCTGGTCAGAAGTAGTGCACTACATTTTGAATTTTGAGACGCAGACATGGAGTTACATTAATGTCTTCTAAAATAAACATAGTATACTATAATCTCACATTGCTGCCTAGACTTACTTTCATGCATCTTCCTCTGTTCATATAAATCTGTTACCAGTGCCTTTTAATGTAAGGTCATTTTAGCCTACCTTTACCTGTTTTAGTTTTTTTGCTGTGTAAAATGTTTTTTAACTCTGTCAAATAGATGCATTGATTTACTACTGGTGCTATGGATTAAAACTATTTTTTTACATGTGGAAAGTCTCACTGCAGAACATAAAATGTTACATACACTGCTGCACTTTTCTTGAACATCCACGAGGTGGCATCCCGAGTCATTGAGTAAGGACCCTGTGTAGTGCTAGGGCATAGACCAAAACGTGCACCCAGGGGGGACCCAGGACCGAGTTTGAGAAACCCTGCTATAGACCACTACATACGTATTGAGTGTATTATGTATGCAGTTTAAATCTAATAGTTTAACCTACATCAGACTCAGCAGAGGTAAAGGCAGGTTTGGCTACTCTACTCTTTAAATAGGCCGTTTTTGAAAGAATAGGAATTATGATTTCACCTGCCCAGCTGTCACGGAAGTCAAGTTTCCATTGCCTTGTCTGTTTTAAAAAGCATATACAATTAAAGGAATAATTTATAGCAGCTTTAGCCTATATTCTTGGCATCTTGTGCTTAAATTACAAACAGTAATTTGTAGTATAGGCCTATCCTGCTCTTGTTTGGGGTAGGTTAATATCAGAAGCAATTGATATTCCAGGGAACAACCTTCCTCCTATGTATGTAATTATCTCATAAATGTCTATAATGTAAACATTGGCTGTGATATTCATATTCCTGACGAAGAATTTAATACATTTTTCCGCAGACGCCCCACGCGTATTTGACTACCGCAGGCGCGCGCTGCCATTGATATTGCCGTTTTCGTAATTGTTCATTGTAGAAATGGAGCGTTTTTTCCTTAATTCCAACCTGTCTCTTCGATTCACCGTAAACTCTGCCGAGCGAAGCGGAAACGCAGTAAGATAGAACCTAGCGCACATCAAGGCTCTATGCGCGCTCTACCTAGCGCCCCTTGGCATCGCATCTGCTCCACTTCCAGGGCGCGATCAATTCAGACGCGCCTCGGATGAAATGAAAAGCGACCCACCGGCGTCCCCGCGCACTCAGAAACCTAATTTGTATCAGGAGCTCAAACGGGGGTCCTTCCCGCGCATGTAAACATCGAGGTTCTCTCTTTGTTGTCGGTCTGGGTGCAGTGACTCATTCTATTCATCATGCACAATAGAGCCGCTGTGGCGCGTTTTCCCCGTGGCCAGTTTGTATTCGATAAAGTTTACTGTGTTTGTTTATGCGTGTGAGAGGAGAGTAGCCTTGTGAAATCAAACAGACTACAGACCATGGTAGGAAATGGGGGGGGCTAACAGAATAGAGAATAGACAATTCCATGGTAGAGAAAAAGACAATCGTAGATTATAATATTGAATTCTAGAGGGTTTGGTATCTGGTAATTATACTCACACTAAATTAAAAACCTGTCCCCTCATTTGAATTTCAAAAAGTCATAATCATTATTATGAATTAAAAGCAGGCGCTTTGTCCAGCAGTGAGCATCCATTGGTGCCAGTCAAAAGAAGCCTACCACTTTCCAATCCTGCAATACAGTAATACAAATCATTTATACAGTTAACTACATGAAACGTTTATCTAAGCCACAATTCTATGGTAGAGAAAAAATACAGATAATTGAGAGACTAGGGTATTCCCCCCTCTGCATCCAGGCCCATGCAGCCTCGGGCTGTGTTCCCCCCAGGGGATGAGACCAAAAGCGGGCAGCACAGGAAGGGAGAGAGGCTACTGTCACTGGAAGTGGCTCTCACTACTACTACTGCTGCTGCCAGGAGAGAGAGAATGGATGTGAGTTCACACAGGGTTCTGGGAGGTGTGTGCCTGTGTGTGTGTGGCTTGGGGGGGTGGGGGGGTGTTGTGTGGGAGGAGTCTCTCAGCTATTATTTGTAGAACCTTCCGATGGATGATTGCTGAGGGAGGGTGAGAGTCCTTTTTTGGTTGTTCACTGTTCCCTCTTCTACAGGCAGAGAGCACAATGAGTCAATGAAAGCTGAAGGGAAGAGGAGCACTGTTCAGCAGAGTGGAGAGAGAGAGAGGGAGCAGGACCAAGAAGACGAGAGTACGAGAGGGAGAGAGAAAGAAGGAAAGCTTTTTGGACAGAGGTCTAAAACAGATAATAAAGAGCACGTCTGGTTTTAAAGCCAGGCTGGGATTAAGTATCAGTGACCGTTCATCTGAGGACTGACTACGCTACTTCACCTCTCTCTTTCTACAAGGTGGTTTTCTGATCTTCCCTTTTTTATTAGGGACATTTGGACCATTTTCTCCCCTCCACTTGGTCTCTGGTCAGGGGATCTTGCAAGCCGCAGTAACCCAGGTCTCTGGAGCTCTGAGTGGGGTTGAGGAAGAGGAGCCTTGTCTCTGGTTGCTGGTGCTTTGGGGCTGGAGGAGAGGATGGACATGCCAAGGAGAACCATGGCTGGAGCCGGGTCAGGGGGCTGTGGAGCCAGGCTAGACTGCGTTGGGGTGGCCCGGGCTGGGCTGTGGCTGCTGCTGTGGGGGTGCCTGCTGGGGGCTGGCGGGGTGGAGGCATGCCCTTCTCTGTGTACCTGTGTGGGAGCCACGGTGGACTGCCACGGCCTGGGGGTCCGGAACATCCCCAAGAATATCCCCAGGACCACAGAGAGACTGTGAGTACTGGTGTGGTGTGTGTGCTCCTCTGTTTATGAGCGTGTCGTAGTGTGTGTAACAAACTATCAATGTGACTTATTGCCTGTGTGTGTGTGGGTTCCTGTGTGGCATACCATGTCACCATGGTGTATGCCAGTCTGGTTAACTTCAAACACACTCAGCTCAGGCTTGTAACATCACCAGTGCCTTTCCACTTGACCCCTTGTCTCTTATATAGTTTGCATCCCAAATTGGCACCCTATACCCTATTTAGTGCACTACTTTTGACCAGACTTTCTCTATTGTCTACTACACCAGAAATATCCAGCTAGAGACTCTACTATAGTCTACTACACCAGTAATATCCAGCTAGAGACTCTACAATAGTCTACATCACCAGTAATATCCAGCTAGAGACTCTACTATAGTCTACAACACCAGTAATATCCAGCTAGAGACTCTACTATAGTCTACAACACCAGTAATATCCAACTAGAGACTCTACTATAGTCTACAACCCCAGTAATATCCAGCTAGAGACTCTACTATAGTCTACAACACCAGTAATATCCAGCTAGAGACTCTCTACTATAGTCTACAACACCAGTAATATCCAGCTAGAGACTCTCTACTATAGTCTACTACACCAGTAATATCCAGCTAGAGACTCTACTATAGTCTACAACACCAGTAATATCCAGCTAGAGACTCTCTACTATAGTCTACAACACCAGTAATATCCAGCTAGAGACTCTACTATAGTCTACTACACCAGTAATATCCAGCTAGAGACTCTACTAAAGTCTACATCACCAGTAATATCCAGCTAGAGACTCTCTACTATAGTCTACTACACCAGTAATATCCAGCTAGAGACTCTACTATAGTCTACTACACCACTAATATCCAGCTAGAGACTCTCTACTATAGTCTACAACACCAGTAATATCCAGCTAGAGACTCTACTATAGTCTACATCACCAGTAATATCCAGCTAGAGACTCTACTATAGTCTACATCACCAGTAATATCCAGCAAGAGACTCTCTACTATAGTCTACTACACCAGTAATATCCAGCTAGAGACTCTACTATAGTCTACAACACCAGTAATATCCAGCTAGAGACTCTCTACTATAGTCTACATCACCAGTAATATCCAGCTAGAGACTCTACTATAGTCTACAACACCAGTAATATCCAGCTAGAGACTCTACTATAGTCTACTACACCAGTAATATCCAGCTAGAGACTCTACTATAGTCTACTACACCAGTAATATCCAGCTAGAGACTCTACTATAGTCTACATCACCAGTAATATCCAGGTAGAGACTCTACTATAGTCTACAACACCAGTAATATAAACCATGTACTGTGCAGGGGTTCTCCAACCTCTCCTCAGGGACCCCAAGTCGTTCCTTGTTTTTTAAAGTCTATTCCAGAGCTAGCATACCTGACTAATACTCTACTATAGTCTACTACACCAGTAATATCAGAGCTAGCATACCTGATTCAACTCATCAACTAATCATCAGACCGTCGACTAGGTGAATCAGGGGAGTGAGTTCAGGGCTACAACAGAAGGGTGAAACGTCTGAGGGTCCGTGGGGAGAGGTTGGAGAACTACTGCCCTACTGCACTTCCTCAATGCCCACCAATCACACTAGCTGAACACACAGTCAGTACTTTCTTAGCCACGATAGGGCTCAAACAGGCTCATTCCCCTCTCTCTCACTCACACTCTGTCTCTCTGTGTCACTCACTCTCTCCCCCTCCTTCTGTGTGTTTGTTTGTGTCCCTCTTGGTGTGTGTGAGGGTTGGGATCTTGGGGAGGCTTAACATCATGTACTGTCTGTCTCAGGTCTGGAGTGCATGTGTGTGAATTATTAATGGTCCCAGGGGGCAGTGTGTGTCTGTGGGTCAGTGAAGCCTCTGAGTGGGTGTTCTAGACACAGTGCCCGATGATGATGTCATAGTATGATGACTGTATTCCAGAGGTTCTTCATCCCGGGGGTCATGTTAGAGTTTTTCCGCTAGCAGCGCTACACGCCTGATTCCACTAATCAAAGGTTTGATGATGGGTTGATTCGTGGAATCAGATGTGTAGCGCTAGGGGAAAACCAAAACCATCTGCCCCTCGTTGTGTGCCCGGGACCAGGATTCAGGAACACTGGTGTGGTGTTCAGTGATACAGTAGCTGACCTGTGTCCGATACAAACACTTCTTCTGCCTGTCCTCGTCAAGCCATGCATGAAGACCTGACTCACTAGACTACAGTCAGAGGAGGTTGGACTATATGCCGGTGTCACTGTGGTCTCTAAGAGAGGCTAAGGGGGTTGGTGATCCAACTACTGCATATCCCCTAATACAGTAGCTCAGTACATCCACGACAGCCATAGTCATGTAGTTGTCTGATACAGTTGGCTCAATCTCCAACAGGACTAAACCAGGGCTCATCTAGCAGTGCTGATCAAGGATCAGGTTTCAACTCTTATTCATTATGATCTGAAAGGCCAAACTGATCCTAGAACAGCAGTCTTGTTGTGAGAAACGCTGTGAATACGGGTCAGTCTTGTAGTAGTAGTAGGTCATTACAGGGTGGGGTGTGTTAAACCTCTTGTCTGATAATTAGCATGTCAAGTGTAAAGTGATCTGTGTGTCAGGCAGGTAGATTGGGAACACACACACACACACACTAACTCACTCTCTCACACACACACACTAACTCACTCTCTCACACACACACACTAACTCACTCTCTCACACACACACTAACTCACTCTCTCACACACACAAACTCTCACACACACACCACACACACACACACACACACACACACACACACACACACACACACACACACACACACACACACACACACACACACACACACACACACACACACAGTGTATTCCCGTGGGGTCCCGGGGCAATAAGAGGGTGATTCATCATGGTAACTCCGCCAGTCAAACAATATTCCTCCCCGCTCCCTGGGGCATTGTCAAGGCAACGGTGAAAAATGGCTAACGCCTTGGGCTCCCGGGAACCGTTATTTGAGTGGGGTGGGATGGAGGGGTGGGATGGAAGTGTGGACGGGGGGGGGTGGACGGGAGGGGTGGGATGGAGGGGTGGGGTGGAGGGGTGGACGGGGGGGGTGGACGGGAGGGGTGGGATGGAGGGGTGGATGGGGGGGGGGTGGGGTGGAGGGGTGGACGGGGGGGGGGGGGTGGGGTGGACGGGAAGGGTGGGATGGAGGGGTGGGGTGGAGGGGTGGACGGGGGGGGGGTGGAGGGGTGGACGGGGGGGGGGGGGGTGGGGTGGACGGGAAGGGTGGGATGGAGGGGTGGGATGGAAGTGTGGACGGGGGGGGGTGGACGGGAGGGGTGGGATGGAGGGGTGGGGTGGAGGGGTGGACGGGGGGGGTGGACGGGAGGGGTGGGATGGAGGGGTGGATGGGGGGGGGTGGGGGGGAGGGGTGGACGGGGGGGGGGGTGGGGTGGACGGGAAGGGTGGGATGGAGGGGTGGGGTGGAGGGGTGGACGGGGGGGGGTGGAGGGGTGGACGGGGGGGGGGGTGGGGTGGACGGGAAGGGTGGGATGGAGGGGTGGGATGGAGGGGTGGGGTGGAGGGGTGGGGTGGAGGGGTGGAGGGGAGGGGTGGGATGGAGGGGTGGGATGGAGGGGTGGGGTGGAGGGGTGGAGGGGGGGGGGGTGGGGGGGTGGGGGGGGGTGGGGTGGACGGGAAGGGTGGGATGGAGGGGTGGGATGGAGGGGTGGACGGGAAGGGTGGGATGGAGGGGTGGGATGGAGGGGTGGGGTGGAGGGGTGGACGGGGGGGGGGGTGGACGGGAGGGGTGGGATGGAGGGGTGGGGTGGAGGGGTGGACGGGGGGGGTGGACGGGAGGGGTGGGGTGGAGGGGTGGACGGGGGGGGGTGGGTTGTTTGGGAGGGGTGGGATGGAGGGGTGGGATGGAGGGGTGGGGTGGAGGGATGGACGGGGGGGGTGGGTTGTTTGGGAGGGGTGGGATGGAGGGGTGGGATGGAGGGGTGGACGGGGGGGGTGGGGTGGACGGGAGGGGTGGGGTGGACGGGGGGGGTGGGGTGGATGGGAGGGGTGGGATGGAGGGGTGGGGTGGAGGGGTGGACGGGGGGGGGGTGGGGTGGGATGGAGGGGTGGACGGGGGGGGGTGGAGGGGTGGACGGGAAGGGTGGGATGGAGGGGTGGGATGGAGGGGTGGACGGGGGGGTGGGGTGGACGGGAGGGGTGGGATGGAGGGGTGGGATGGAGGGGAGGGGTGGACGGGGTGGGGTGGACGGGTGGGGTGGACGGGAGGGGTGGGATGGAGGGGTGGGGTGGACGGGAGGGGTGGGATGGAGGGGAGGGGTGGACGGGGGGGTGGAGGGGTGGACGGGGGGGGTGGACGGGGGGGGGTGGAGGGGTGGACGGGAAGGGTGGGATGGAGGGGTGGGGTGGACGGGAGGGGTGGGATGGAGGGGTGGGATGGAGGGGAGGGGTGGACGGGGTGGGGTGGACGGGAGGGGTGGGATGGAGGGGAGGGGTGGACGGGGGGGGGGGGGTGGACGGGGGGGGTGGGGTGGACGGGAGGGGTGGGATGGAGGGGTGGGATGGGATGGAGGGGTGGACGGGAGGGGTGGGATGGAGGGGGGGGACAATATTGTCCATACCAGCCGGCAATATGGTTCCAACTTTGAACAAAGCAGTGCTGACAACAAAAGGCTGGTTTGATTTGAAATGGGAGCTAAATTGAACCTTATTGTTAGGTTCAAGTGGGGTAGATATTATAGAGGGTTGGTATTGTTAGGTTCAAGTGGGGTAGATATTATAGAGGCTTGGTATTGTTAGGTTCAAGTGGGGTAGATACTGTATTATAGAGGCTTGGTATTGTTAGGTTCAAGTGGGGTAGATACTGTATTATAGAGGCTTGGTATTGTTAGGTTCAAGTGGGGTAGATACTGTATTATAGAGGCTTGGTATTGTTAGGTTCAAGTGGGGTAGATACTGTATTATAGAGGCTTGGTATTGTTAGGTTCAAGTGGGGTAGATACTGTATTATAGAGGCTTGGTATTGTTAGGTTCAAGTGGGGTAGATACTGTATTATAGAGGCTTGGTATTGTTAGGTTCAAGTGGGGTAGATACTGTATTATAGAGGCTTGGTATCCCAGTGTGTCTACTGAAGTGGGGCCCTTTCTCTCTACCTTTTGTTAAGGACTACAGTATTATTAACAGAGAGTGTCTACTCTAGCTAATGGGATTTCCTGTAGTATTTGTGTGGACACCAGGTTGTTGTCATGTCCTTAAGAGGTCAAAGGTCATGGACCCCCCACTCTGAGACTTGGACCCCTGTCCTGCTCCGCTATAGGAAACTTCAATAAATCCCTCCTGTTTGTGTGTGTGTTCGGTATCAGAGAAGGGGATCTCTGTTCAGCTCCTGGAAGTTTAAACCCAAACAAATCTCAGCAAGGGTTGGAGCCCCCGGCGGCGGTCTCACACACACTAGACTGTGTGTGTGTGTGTGTCTGTGTCTATGTTTCTGTAGTGACTCTGAGATGTCTCTGTGTCTTTTATTTATCTGTCTGTGTTTCTGATGTATAGACACTTGGCTCTCTGTGTGTTCATACATGTGCATTTGTGTTTTTGAGTTTGGGTGTTCATTTAGGGGCTAGAAGTGATGTTAGTATGGGTATGTGTTTTTTGGTCTGCTCTGGCTGTTGGCGGAGCTGCTTAACAGGTGTGACGGCCGAGGGTAACTATACAGTGGTAACTCTCCTCGCCACACTAGCTTCTCCCTCATGTGGGTGCTAACAAGCTAGCAAGCATGCTAAGTTGTGCTACATATCAACAGCAGCTGTAAGCCAATCCAGTAGGGGGTGGAAGCTATAGTAAGCTTCGATTGGTCACTCGCGCCGCGATATCGTGGAGGAATTGCATAGAATTAAGCTTTCCCTAACTTTAGTCCCACTCCGTTCAGCTCCCTCAACCATGCTCGCTTCACCAAACAGTACCCCGCCCACTCTGCTTCTCTCGCTTTCCTTCCATTCAAAATGAATGGCTTCCGATGTTTTCACCGTGTGATGCCTCTGTATAGTCAACCCGGCCAAGAGTGGATTAGCGGTTAGCGCGCGGTGGCGGCTAGTTAGCGCGCGGTGGCGGCTAGTTAGCGCGGGGTGGCGGCTAGTTAGCGCGGGGTGGCGGCTAGTTAGCGCGCGGTGGCGGCTAGTTAGCGCGCGGTGGCGGCTAGTTAGCGCGCGGTGGCGGCTAGTTAGCGCGCGGTGGCGGCTAGTTAGCGCGCGGTGGCGGCTAGTTAGCGCGCGGTGGCGGCTAGTTAGCGCGCGGTGGCGGCTAGTTAGCGCGCGGTGGCGGCTAGTTAGCGCGCGGTGGCGGCTAGTTAGCGCGCGGTGGCGGCTAGCAGGGGTAAGAGAAATAAAGGGAAATAGATTAGACAGAGATGAGACGCCGTGGGGGGCTGATACCTCTGGCTCCACTCCATCACATGACTTCTTAGACACTCACTCTATCCCTGTGGTGTAAATTGCTACTTAAGTCGTTTTCATGGGTATCTGTACTTACTTTTACTTAATTACATTCCTAAATAAAATAATGTACTTTTTACTCCATACAATTTCCCTGACACCCAAAAGTGCTTGTTATATTTTTTGTGCTTAACAGGACAGGAAAATTGTCCAATTTGCACACTTATCAAGAGGACATCCCTGGTCATCCCTACTGCCTCTGATCTGGCGGACTCACTAAACACAGATGCTTCATTTGTAAATGATGTCTGAATGTTGGAGTGTGCCCCTGACTATCCATTTAAAAAAACCAGAAAATAGACCTGTCTGGTTTGATTAATATAAGGAATTAGAAATTATTTAGACTTTTACATTTTAGCAATTACATTTAATTTTGATACTTAAGTATATTTAAAACCAAATACTTTTAGACTTTTACCCAAGTTGTATTTTACTGGGTGACTTTTACTTTTACCTTTTTACTTATTTTTTTCATTTTCTGTTAAAGTATCTTTACTTTTACTCAAGTATGACAGATCTCAATTTCTACTGTCTCTTGTAATCATCGCGTGTGTGTGTTTAGTCAGTGTGCTAACAGCAGAATGATTATGCAGCTGCTCCATGTAGTTCCAGTGTATTTAGGAGCAGCTGTGACATGCTGCATCTGACACACATCACAGACCATTGAAGGAGAGACAACCACAGAGATTACACATAAACACAATGAACTAACTGAGTTAATCTTGATGATGGTAATGCACATGCACACACACTGCAGAGGACCCATGTGTGGCCAATCAGTGCAGACAACTCGTTTTAATCTGCTAATCAATCAAGCATCTGGGCGCTCGTGATACCGGATTTAAAAAATCCATCAGATATTGACTGAATAATAGCACATTTTACTGGCACGGACAAATAATGGAGATTTTGGTAGGAATTCAGGTATTCTATTTATTGTCAAATTTCTTTTTGGGTTTGTTGTAGAATGCACTTACACTGAACAAAAATGTAAACACAACATGCAACAATTTCAAAGATTTTACTGAGTTACAGTTCATATAAGGCCCTAATCTATGGATTTCACATCACTGGGAATACAGTCACAGATGCCTTAAAAAAAAGGGTAGGGCCGTGGATCAGAAAACCAGTCAGTGTCTGGTGTGACCACCATTTGCCTCAGGCAGCGCGACACATCTCCTTCACATAGAGTTGATAAGGCTGTTGATTGTGACCTGTGGAATGTTGTCCGACTCCTATTCAATGGCTGTGTGAAGTTGTTGGGTATTGGCTGGAACTGGAACACGCTGTCGTACACGTCCATCCAGAGCATCCTAAACATGCTCAATGGGTGACGTCTGGTATGAAAGCCATGGGAAGAACTGGGACATTGTGTATAGATCCTTGCGACATGGGGCCGTGCTGAAACATGAGGTGATGGAGGCAGATGAATGGCACGACAATGGGCCTCAGGATCTCATCACGGTATCTCTGTGAATTCAAATTGCCATCGATAAAATATAATTGTGTTTGTTGTCCGTAGCTTATGCCTGCCCATACCATAACCCCACCGCCACCATTGGAAACTCTGTTCACAACGTTGGCATCAGCAAACCACTCGCCCAGACTACGCCATACATGCTGTCTGCCATCTGCCCGGTACACTTGAAACCGGGATTCATCTGTGAAGAGCACACTTCTCCAGCGTGCCAGTGGTCATCGAAGGTGAGCATTTGCCAACTGAAGTCGGATACGACGCCTAACTGCAGTCAGGTCAAGACCTTGGTGAGGATGACGAGCTTCCCTGAGACGGATTCCAGTTCTTTTTGGTAAATTCTTTCCAATATGTCAAGTAATTATCTTTTAGTTTTCTCGTGATTTGTTGGGTCTAATTGTGTTGCTGTCCTGGGGCTCTGTGGGGTCTGTTTGTGAACAGAGCCCCAGGACCAGCTTGCTTAGGGGACTCTTCTCTAGGTTCATCTCTCTGTAGGTGATGGCTTTGTTATGGAAGGTTTGGGAATCGCTTCCTTTTAGGTGGTTGAAGAATTTAACGTCTCTTTTCTGGATTTTTTTAATTAGCTGGTATCGGTCTAATTCTTCTCTGCATGCATTATTTGGTGTTTTACGTTGTACAGAGGATATTTTTGCAGAATTCTGCATGCAGAGTCTCAATTTGGTGTTTGTCACATTTTGTGAATTCTTGGTTGGTGAGCGGACCCCAGACCTCACAACCATAAATGGCAATGGGTTCTATAACTGATTAAAGTATTTTTAGCCAGATCCTAATTGGTATGTTGAATTATATGTTCCTTTTGATGGCATAGAAGGCCCTTCTTGCCTTGTCTCTCAGATCGTTCACAGCTTTGTGGAAGTTACCTGTGGCACTGATGTTTAGGCCGAGGTACAGTAGGAATAGTTTTTTTGTGTGCTCTTTGTCTTACTGAGATTTGCTTTCTGGGCCCAGGTCTGACAGAATATGTACAGAACATCTAGGTGCTGCTGTAGGCCCTCCTTGGTTGGGAACAGAAGCACCAGATCATCAGCAAACGGTAGACATTTGACTTCGGAATCTAGTAGAGTGAGGCCGGGTGCTGCAGACTGTTCTAGTGTCTTCGCCAATTTGTTGATATATACAGTTGAAGTCGGAAGTTTACATACACTTAGGTTAGAGTCATTAAAACTTGTTTTTCAACCACTCCACAAATTTCTTGTAAACAAACTATAGGTTTGGCAAGTCGGTAAGGACATCTACTTTGCGCATGACACAAGTCATTTTTCCAATAATTCTTTACAGACAGATTATTTCACTTATAATTCACTGTATCACAATTCCAGTGGGTCAGAAGTTTACATACACTAAGTTGACAGTGGCTTTAAATAGCTTGGAAAATTCCAGAAAATTATGTCATGGCTTTAGAAGCTTCTGATAGGCAAACTGACATTATTTGAGTCAATTGGAGGTGTACCTGTGGATGTATTTCAAGGCCTACCTTCAAACTCAATGCCTCTTTGCTTGACATCATGGGAAAATCAAAAGAAATCAGCCAAGACCTGAGAAAAAAAGGACCATGTGAAGATGCTGGAGGAAACAGGTACAAAAGTATCCATATCCACAGTTAAACAAGTCCTATATCGACATAACCTGAAAGGCCGTTCAGCAAGGAAGAAGCCACTGCTACAAAACCGCCATATCAAAAGCCAGACTACGGGTTGCAACTGCACATGGGGACAAAGATCATACTTTTTGGAGAAATGTCCTCTTGTCTGATGAAACAAATATAACTGTTTGGCCATAATGACCATCGTTATGTTTGGAGGAAAAACGGGGATGCTTGCAAGCCGAAGAACACCATCCCAACCGTGAAGCACGGGGTGGCAGCATCATGCTGTGGGGGTGCTTTGCTGCAGGAGGGATTGGTGCACTTCACAAAATAGATGGCATCATGAGGTAGGAAAATGATGTGGATATATTGAAGCAATATCTCAAGACATCAGTCAGGAAGTTAAAGCTTAGTCGCAAATGGGTCTTCCAAATGGACAATGACCCCAAGCACACTTCCAAAGTTGTGGCAAAATGGCTTAAGGACAACAAAGTCAAGGTATTGGAGTGGCCATCACAAAGCCCTGACCTCAATCCTATAGAAAATGTGTGGGCAGAACTGAAAAAGCGTGTGCGAGGCCTACAAACCTGACTCAGTTACACCAGCTCTATCTGCAGGAATGGGCCAAGATTCACCCAACTTATTGTGGGAAGCTTGTGGATGGCTACCCGAAACGTTTGACCCAAGTTAAACAATTTAAAGGCAATGCTACCAAATACTAATTGAGTGTATGTAAACTTCTGACCCACTGGGAATGTGATGAAAGAAATAAAAGCTGAAAGAAATCATTCTCTCTACTATTATTCTGACATTTCACATTCTTGAAATAAAGTGGTGATCCTAACTTTTTTACTCTGATTAAATGTCAGGAATTGTGAAAAACGGAGTTTAAATGTATTTGGCTAAGGTGTATGTAAACTTCTGACTTCAAATGTATGTGGGGCTCAAGCTGCAACCCTGTCTCACCCCACGGCCCTGTGGAAAGAAATGTTTTTTTTTTGTTGTCAATTTCAACGTCACACTTGTTGTTTGTGTACATTGATTTTATAATGCCATATGTCTCTCTCTCTCCATCTCTCTCGCTCTGTTTCTCTCGCTCTCTCTCTTCATCTGTCTATCTTTTTCTCTCTCTCTCTGTGGCCTTTCCTTTCAAAACCCAGCTAATAAGGGGGAACTTGAGTGGAACTTGTGCTGCTTGACTGCCCACTGAAGCTGCTATTGCGGAGCAATTTGGTGTGTGTGTGTGTGTGTGGTGGTGTGTGTGTGTGTGTGGTGTGTGTGTGTGGTGTGTGTGTGTGTGTGTGGTGTGTGTGGTGTGTGTGTGTGTGTGTGTTGTGTGTGTGTGTGTGTGTTGTGTGTGTGTGGGAGAGAGAGTGTTCAGGTGGCTGGAAGGATGAATGTGTCAGTGTGTACTCTGTGTGTTGCGCTGTGTAAGTGTGTAAGACGCGTTCTACTGTAACAAGCCTTTGTCTGTTGGAGTCTCTCTCTACTTCAGGTTTCCCTGACCCCTGACCTCTCCATGCTCCACGAAACCCAATTATCCACACCTCATCAGCACACAAGGTGTGTGTGTGTTCATCTCCCCCTCCTATCCGTCATCTCTCTCTCTCTCTCTCTCTCTCTCTCTCTCTCTCTCTCTCTCTCTCTCTCTCTCGACGTCATTAGGACCTACTCTCTCT